>NC_050447.1:56456332-56571332 GCF_903995425.1 Onychomys torridus
GCTGATGGGGATAACATAACTTCTCTTTTCAACACTAGGTTTGATCATTGATGCTTTTGGGGAGCTTCGAGACCAACAGGAGCAAGTGAAGGAAGACATGGAGGTGAGGCATTTGTGGCTGGTTATAGTGCTGCTGTGGGTGATGCCCTAGTTCCTCAGGGTTCACTGAATTCACTTGAAGCTGCACATAATCACTGCAATCCTAAAATCCTGGCTTGAAGGGAGGTTCTGTTTCACTTTGGCTCCTGGTATGGGCCTTCAGGCCTAAGCATAGACCACCCACCTGGCACCATGTATAAAGACAAATCCAGTGCAGAGCAATGCAGAAAGATGAAGGAGGCTATTCCTAACAGTTAATTTAATACCTGGACCAGCACTTGACCAAGGAAGGATTTTTTTCCAAATCACTGATGAAATACCTCGTAATTTGTCTAAGATTTGTACCTCTTTTGTTTGGGTAGTGGGGTTTGTTTGGATAGCTAGCAAGTTTTCAATTTCATCTGAGAATACAGTTAATCCTGTTTAGCTAATTACTCAGTGTCATGAACCGACTAACCACTAAGTCTAGATGTGTGCATGTGGGCTGCAGAAAAAAATGAAAGCCATCACTGATTAGCTATCATTGTCCTCCTGCTGGAACCCATATTACTTAGGAAAACCCCATGATATAGTTACAATAGCAGTTAAATTTGTGCTCAGGGGCCATGGCACAATCCTCACAAAGTGATGCTTGGCATATGTTGAGCAAGTCATATAGTGAGCTTCCTTTCAACAATGTGTCATGTAGCATTTTCTGAGGAGGTGTGAACAAAGGCCTGTTTATCTCAGATAGGGCACTGCATCAGGCTAAAGAAATGATTCCAACCCAGTCTAACTTGGTGGACCAGTGAATGCATTGGGATTATTTAGAGGAGCATGGGTGAGGAGTTGCTTCCAGGATTGTGAGTAAGGAGTTACCTACAGCAGCATTGGTGAGGGGTTTTTAAAGCAGCATGGTTGAGGGATTGCTCACAAGAGCATGAATGACTTATAGCAGTGACATCTCTGAAAGACTCACCAAGATTGGATAATACCTTAGGACAGCTGCATCCCCAGAGCTCCCACCCACTTTACAGACAGCTGCCTCAGTCTCTTCCTGCTAACCTAACCTAAGGGAAGGGCCTATTGAACCTGTAACTCCCTCAGCTTCCTGAGCTGGTCAAGTTTACTGTGTCCAGTAAGTTCCTGGTAGGTTTCCCAAGCTTCCTGAATTGTGTGGGCAGTTCTTCCTCCAGGAGGGATTGCAATATTGAGAGGCAGCAGTTGCATAACCCAGTGCAGTGTGTGTTCAGTTTTGGCTATCCTGTGCCTTCTCTGACGTCCTGCTGCCTCCCCTTGTCTTCCAGACCAAGTGCTTCATCTGTGGGATAGGCAATGACTACTTTGATACAGTGCCGCATGGCTTCGAAACACATACTCTACAGGAACACAACCTGGCCAACTACCTGTGAGTGCCCCTCATGGTGTCTTCCCCTCCTCCAGGAGCCCATTTCCTCCCATTCCTGTAAATTCCAGAAGCAGGTGGTGGTTAGACTCCTACAGACTCCAACAGCCCTGGATTAGGCAGACTTAAATGGTTAAGCTGTCTATATTCCTGTGAATGATACTGACTGAGGGATCTAGAATGGGAGTGGAGTGGCATGGAGCTTTGCAGGGAGGCCTGGCTGTGCTCCTATTTCAACCAGGAACCTTCTTGATGCAAGCCTAAGACATGGATCCTCCCGTCTATTTTCCCTATTTTGGCATCCCCACCCTTTTGAAGACCTTTAGGTCTCTCTGGACTCTACAGAAAGTTCAGTTAAAAACTAGTCTTTATTGTATATATTGATAGTGATATGTTGTTTTTTTGTTTTGTTTTGTACAGTTATATATATATATGTATGTATGTAGGTGTATATGTATGTGCATTGTAAGTATTTATAGGTGTATCATATATACATGTGTTGAAAATGAAAATTTGGCTTTTTGGTGAGACTAATCCAAACTACAGTTTATCAAAATATCACTTTTAGTTTCAGATCTAATTTTAATATTAGATGGACAAGATATATCAAGTAACATTATTGGGGAGAAGTGGTTGAACTATATATACTCAATTAAATTGATAAAAATATGGAATTTATGAAGCTAGTCTTTAATTAAAATTTGCCAGTGTTGATTTGAGCCTGACCAAAAACAATGTACACCCAAGGGCCAGGCATGGTTGTACATGCCTTTAATGCTAGGACTGGGGGGCGGGTAGAGGTGGATGGAACTCTATTTACATGGTGAGTTCCAAGCCAGCTAGGGCCACATAATGAGATGCCAGTCCTAAAACAAAGAAAAGTAACTCAGATAAAGAATTGTGTGTAAGATTAGACAAGCCATCTCAGAGAATATGCTTACTTCTTTCTGGTCCATTGTAATTAATTTTCAAAAACTGCCTTCATGGTGTTTTCTCTATTTCCATAATCCAATGCAACCAGGATATACTATGTAAGCATCTTTCCTATTCATGCTAGTATTTCCATGTTGTCCATTCCTGACCAGTTTCTTTGTCTCTGTAGGTTTTTTCTGATGTATCTCATAAACAAGGATGAAACAGAACACACAGGACAGGTAGGTGAATAGCAGTTATACACCATCTTCAGAATGAAACTGTAGAAGAGAGCTGGTAGATAATGTAGCAGAATGAAAATGTTCCCGCACTCAGGGAAGAATTACTTTCAGGGGCCTAGAGAGATGGCCTAGAAATTTAGGGTGCTTTCTGCTTTCTGGAAGACAGAGGTTTAGTTCCAGCACCCACATGGCAGCTGACAACCACTTGTAACCTCTGCTCCAGGGGACCCAGTGCTGTCTTCTGGCCCCCATGAACACTGCACTCATGGGCACAAAACCACACAGACATACATATTTGATTTAAAAAGAAATATTGTCTTTAGATATTAATTATGGTATCTTGAGATAACATTCCTTTGTGTGAGATAACTAACAAAGAGATTGCCTCCTTTGAAACAATGAAATTCTAATTTCACATTTAAAAATAAACTTTTAACTGAATATAGTGGGTTTACTTATGAAACCCATCTCATCTGCAAAAATTGTTTATCATGAGACCTGTGCTTTCAAGTGAACTTCTGTTTACAATATTATAATTGGAAAAAATTCAATGTCTAAGGCTTTCAGGAAATTTTGAAATTCCCCTTCTGGGATAATAGTTTAAACTTGAACATGGATAAAATTAATAATGATAATAAGTGATAACCCCATAGACTTTATAAATATGTTTTTATCATTATTATATTATTGTCAAGCTGAAGGTATTTTTGTTTATTTGAAGATTATTTGTTTATTATTGAAGGTAATTTAAGTGGGGCTATCTGAGTGCAATTGGACCGTTCCAGTTTTATGTGATATATCAAGAGAGTTGGGTATTATCTTCTAAGTCTGCCCTGTGTTATCACATAGATTTTGGAGACCAGGTTAACACACTGATTTCCTCTGTTGACAGGAATCTTATGTCTGGAAGATGTATCAAGAGAGGTGTTGGGAGTTTTTCCCAGCAGGAGACTGTTTCCGGAAACAGTATGAAGACCAGTTAAATTAATATCATACCTGGGTTGTCTCTGAAAACCAAAAGCAATCTCTCTCCCTCTCTCTGTCTCTCCCTCTCTCTCCTCTCTGATCCCTTGGAACACCTGCTCATATTTTCCACTAGCCAGCATCCTATGCTGAGAGCACTGATGCTCAGTCTCAGAGGACCTGACTGTTGTCCCCCAGCCTCATATGTTTTCATTGAGAAATAAAGACTGAAGAACAATCCAAATCCACATTCAGCCTAAACAGGAACCCTGGAAAGAAATCCATTGTGGACACTCTACCATACCACCCATGGACAGCTTCCCCTGAGGGTCATGGAGTCTCCAGGAGCTGCCAGACCTGCGCAGCCAAGCATGGCAGCCACACTCACCCGGGCTCTTTATTTCGCCATCCCAGAAGGAAGTGTCTGAGGGTCATAGAGCATTGTAGCACTTAACAGGTTACCATGGACACCAGTTGCAAAGGGAAATAGTGCCTTACTATAAGTGGGTTGAGCTATGCAGAAGATAATGTGCATGACAAACACCTTTATTTTCTTTATGTCAACCTTTTTTTTTTCTTTTTTAGCTAGGTTGGTTTTGTGATTTTGGTTTTATATTTTATTGTTTTCCTTTATTCTTTTCTTTGGTTGGGGAGGGTAAGAAAAGCTGTCTGCACCTTTTTCAAAAGATGGGTGGTGTGTCTCAGGACAGAAGGAGGCTCTGCTCATTCAGCTACATCACATTTACCCTCCCTACTTTGGTAAACACTCTGATGCAACGTGGCAACTTATGAAATCTTTGTATGAAAACAAAAAGACTGCAAAAAACACAACTTTAAAAAGAAATAATTCATTGCATGTTTATTGTGCAAGTTTAAATGAGCAAAGAAAGCCTTTGGGGACAAGTTGATCACCACAGTAGAACGTCCACAATAATTACATCCATAGTAACAAATGTCTGGAGTCAGTGTCATCCACTGACCATTGAAGCCATCACCAATGTGACAGGTGTCTTGGGTTTTCCCCTTTCTTTTGGCCACCTGTGATTAGTTGTTGGTTAAGGATGCTTTGTCGGGCCATCTTTTGATATCCAAGTTGAAGCAATATACATTCAGAGATTTCATTGGTTGTGTCGTGAGACATGGGTGGCCATGTACATCAATTCATTTTATGTTTTTTTCTCATTTTGAGTCCTTTTAAATGTAATTCTAAACTTTACAATTAAAAAGACAGGTTCAGAATGGAAGCGAGGTCATTCTGTGAACATTGGAGATCTTTTATTACAAGTCTGCTTGTTAATTTTAGAATTGTAAAATGGCTCTAATTAAACTATTTAACTAACTTCCTTGTCCTCCTTTCCTCTCTTTCCATTTCACTTTTACCAGGGAACCATAGAATCCCAAGCTTTTAATGGAGTTGTGTGTAGGACAAACCCAGACACCACTGAGACCTTTCATAGTCAGACACATGTATTTGTAACTATGGAGACTTGGGTCCACCAGGCACTCAGCCCACACTTGTCCTTTCCATGGTATGGGATAATTCATTGACAGAATTCACTCTTCCCACTTTAAAAATTTTCATACATCTTTCACTTTAAAGAACTCTTCCTTGCTCAGGGAAGTGAATTTTTCAATAATATTAGCAACCCACTTCATATCTTAATATGAAAGATACATGGAACACAAATGACACAATTAAACACACAGACACAAGTTAAACACATGTTAAGTGCCATGGACCATCAGGGCTATCAGTCCCAATTTCCTGTTCTATTATGTCTTATTATTGTCTGAGCTACAGAACCTGACTTTTGTGTTTGTCTTTCAGTATCACTTTTATTTAGGGGAAGGGATAAATCCAGCTGCACTGAAGAAATTCCTTCTAAGCCTTCTCAGAGCTAGGACCTTATGCCCTAAAAAGTCTGAATCAAATAGATGAGGTCAGCTCTCTAACACATCAAAGAGCACCTAGCCCTGTGCCGTGACACATTGTAGAGGAAGGTGCACTGGAGAATAATCATTACTCAAGACATAAAGTCTGGGGATACTTTCAGGTCTTCTATTTATAATGTCTTCATTGGAGTCAACATAGAGCAGCAGTGCAGGTAAGAGACAAAGGAAATAAATTCATAGATTTGTCAAGGTCTTCTGTACTTTACTGGCAAACAGCTCCGGGAGGTGGTAGAAATACTAAGGAAGGAGACATTGGAATTGGGGAAATGAGGCTTCCCTTAGCCAATGGGCTTTGCACACACATTGGTATTGGAAGAAAAGTGAAAATTCAGGTGGGTCACTTATGCAAGCCATTCTTGTCTATTCCTCCTCATTGGCCAACAGATCAGGACATCACTCTAAGACCATCAAAGAGAAGATAGTAAAATCAAGTATAGTGGTGTATGCCTGCAATTTCAGCCCCAAGGTGGAAACTCTGGGCCAGAAGTCAAAGATATCTTTAGGCTACATAGTGAGTTCAAGGTCAGCTTGTGGTAGGTGAGACCCAGTCTGAAAAACAAAGTGAAAGGAACTCAACCTTATCAGCATTATTTACCCTCTAAGGAAACATGTTAGGGAATCTCAAACAGCATGACTCTACCTCTCAGACTCACCAGGCTGCCTGACTCAAACTCAGGAAATGTGATTGTGTAAGGTATCTTTCTCTTCCATCATTGAATACCTGAGAGAAGCCAATAATGGGAAATGGACTCTTTTGGCTCATGGTTCGAAGGTTACAGTTTATCAGGGCAGGGAGGTGGTGGCAATGGATTCATAATGTTTGAAACTGTTATATTATTTGTTTATATTTCAGCCAGTCAGGAAGCAGAGATATCAGCCGTGCCCCCTATGGCTCTATATTTGCCAGCTGGATCCATGTCCAAAAAGTTCTACAACCTTTCAAAATTGCATCACCAGCTGTGGACCAGGTTTTCAAACAAGAGCCTGTGAAGGACAGTTTCAATTCAAAGCATGGCAGTCATCCTAGAAATATTCTATGCCCCTCATTCACAGGAACATTATCATGGTCACTCTGGGTCCTGACACAAGTTTCAACACATATAGAAATCCTTAAGATCTTCAGTTCTTGTCTAAGTTTTTTCTCCCTGAAAACAAATTTTCCTGTGATCCATAGAATAAGCTAAGCTTCATGGTTTTAGCTAAAGCTTTCTAAATGCCCTTTGGTCACATAGCTTACATGGCCCTTCTTAGATGTACATCCAGCATGTTTTCAAGGGCAGGATGATAGCTTTCTTGTTAGCCTCTGATAACCTATATCAAGCATAACAGTTTGAACAATCACATGCTTATTATGACCTTATAGACTTTAACAGGAAAGCAGAGAGTTGGGAATGTTTTGAGTAATCATCAGTGATGCTCACTAACACCCTACTTTTGTGACAAGAGGATCCCCAGGGGAATCAATACATAACTGGCTTCAGTATGTACAGATGAGCATATTCTTTATGAATAAAGAGACAAAGTCAGTTTTACTCTTGAATAATAAGGGATGCCCATTAGAGTTTGTTTTGGTGTTGAGCCCATTTCTGTAGTGAACACTGAGTTTTCATAAATATCCATCAGTTATTTCATTGTTGAAGTTATACCATTCATTACAAGTAACATGATTTTAGTTCATATTTTCTTAGAAGTTTTTTTGATTTTGTTTTTGTTTTTGGAGACAGGGTTTCTCTGTGTAGCTTTGCACCTTTCCTGGAACTTGCTTTGGAGATCAGGCTGGCCTGGAACTCACAAAGATCTGCCTGGCTCTGCCTCCCGAGTGCTGGGATTAAAGGCATGCACCACCACTGCCTGGCTTCTTAGAAGTTTTGTATAAAATTTCTAAAGAAGATTTCAGAAGGTTAAACAATTTATTAAGGTCAGGTCACAGAGGCATTTTCATAGCAAAGGGGAAACTAATACTTGGCTTCCTTGCCCATGTCAGGGAGGAAAAATATCCCCTCTACTACTATGTCTAGTGTTTGGAAGCCTACAAATTAAATTGAGAAGTTAAAAGGACAGATAGATTTAAATTTTGGCTATGGCTTTATTTACTACTATCTTATGGCTTAAGTTGCCCATTTCACAAGCTATGATAGATGCTGGTTGCTAATGCACTAAGACAAGAAAAATATAATTGATATGAACATTGGCATGAAAGGAAAATGAAAAATGTATGGATAAGATAGATAAGATGTTTTATAAAATGTCAAATAAGATGAAACAAAATAATCAACAAGGTGGCACAATGAAAAATAGTTTCTTTAACAAAAATGGCTGATATTAACAACTATGAAGTGCTAAAAAAAAGTTCATGAAACAAAGTGGAGAAAACTTGCATGAGAACCATAAGGTATTATGTAATAATTCTACCTTATGAACCTGGGAGTTGGCAGGAAAATGTGAGTCATTGCTGCAGAGGTATAAGTTCAGATACACATGAGCTTTCTGAAAGGACTTAAATTTTAATATGCTGTTTTATAATCAACAAAATTTGTCCATACTGATTAGTTTTTATTATTTAGAACAAGAAAGGAAATAATTCTAGGAGCCTGGGGATGCAAAGGAGGAGAGGAGAGTGAGAGAGAGAATGAACAAGACAATGAACAAGAGAAGATACTGGATAGCTCTGAAGCACCCAAGACAATGTTGTCAGGATGAAAGCAGGAAATGGATGAGTTAGGAAGGGGCAGCAAAGATTTACAGTACAAAAGAGTCCAAGCCATTGTTGTTGACTTTGAAGATGAAAGAAGAGAGCCAGTAAATGCAATGTCCAGTTGACCTCCAGGGTTAGTGAATGATCTTGACTGATATCCAGAAAGGATAGAGAAACCTCTGTTTTACAACTTGTGGGATTCAATGCTGCCTATGAGTAAGCAGGAAATGGATTCACTCCTGAGCATGCAGAAAGGAACAAGTTGTGCCTACATCATCCAACCATTTAATGGTGTAGGGTCCCTGCCATGGAACTATGAAATAACAAATGAGTATTGCTTCAAGATATCAGATTTGTAGTACTTTGTTATTCTAGCAACAGAAAACTAATATGAATAGAATAACCTAACAGTACAGCATATGAGATGAAGTATACCTGAGACAAAGTTAATAGAAGTTTAAATTGCATAGGTGCACTTAAAAATATGGAGGGAAAAAACTACTTAAAACACACAGGGGGAAATAAAAGCAACATGAAATGAAGAGTTTCTTTTAAACACAAAGCATAAGAAAATAATCTCAATAGTTGCTGAAGCACTGACTATATACAATTCTCTCTTGTGATTGAAACAAACATAGAAGTGAAGAAATGTCTCAGCCTTAAAACAGTGTCTACAGAAGCCCCAAACTATGAAAATGCTCTATGCTGCAGAATATACAATCCCCACCAACAGCAGGGACAAAACAACCTTCAATGCTGTCTACTGTAGCCTCTTGCTCTTTATACTCAACAACATGGTCAAAGAAATGATAAATAAAGGCATCCAAACTCTAAAGTAAAACTACATAGAATAGACAGAGCCAATGGATCTGTGTTTAGGTGGTACACATTTACATCTCTATGCATATCTATAATTTTTAATGAATATTTTCCTGATCCTACCAACCCAATATGACCCTGTAGAGCCAGGTCTCATTTTTCTACTTACCTATAACTCCATTCCATAGTTGGAAACATTCTACCCTCAACAGATTCACTACTTGGTCCCATACTCCTCATCATGTACCTTAGAGCACATGGCCACACTGTCTTCTGCGTGAACATCTCCATCCCTGGCTGTTATATTCCTGAGCTTTCAGGCCTCACTCAGCCACTCATAGACAGTTATTCCTGCCAGCATCACCATCTAGCCTAGTAACTATTTCCTCCTAGGGGCTTCTCACACCTTCTTTCTCACACTTCCTGTGAATAGGTCCTCCTCAGTATTCTTGGATTTCTGTGCCCACTCTGGGGCTCTCCCACTGATATTTATGCAACTGGACACTCACCTGATGGTTTTTAGGATACATTAGAAAAGGAAAAAGAGGAGAGGAGAAATGGATGGGGGGAGGTACTTTTGTTTTCTGACTAGCCCTTAACTTTTTGCTAACTATGTTGATCAATATTGTTTAATATTGATTGTCAACTTGATGGGATCTGGAGTCAACTAACAATGATGCCTCTGTATAAATCATTATGAGCATTTCCAGAAAGGATTGACCTGTGAGTAAAGACCCTCCCCCTGAGTAGGTGACACTTTCTGATGACTGGCCCACATGTAGAGAAGTCCTAGAGAAAGCCGTGTAGCCTGCTTGTGCTGTCTGTGCTTTTTAATGATGAGGTTAGCTAGCCTTCACTGACATCAGGTTCCAGCTTCTTCTGCCTTCTAATGTGGAGTGGAGATTATCAGCTCTCCAGGTATCCTCCAGGCCTTCGGTACTAGATTGTTACTGCTGAAGTCTCCTTCTTCATGCTCTGAGCTGCTACTACATTCTCAGCCCCTATCATGTTAGCATTCTGCTAAGTCCTTGTGTATTTGTGTGTGTGTGTGTGTGTGTGTGTGTGTGTGTGTGTGTGTGTGTGTGTACATATTTATCTTATCAGTTCTATTCTTCTACAGAACCCAATCTACTGCATCAACTGGCAAAGTTGTTTTGTATGTGTTTGAATTTGTGATGAAATTTCAAGGATGTATCTTACCAACACATTTTTCTGGTTAACGATGATCTTTTAGCTGCCTTGCAAGGCATTACTAACTAGATTGTTCCTGGCTTTACCTGCATTCCTATATGGGTTGATGCCTCAGGTCTTGAGACTTTTCTTTGCACACTATGGGTTAATATGCCCATAGAACTCTCCATGGTGCTGAAAGCCTTTCCCAGCGTTACTAACCTAATGGAAACCACTGGGGGAGGCATAACCAGCTCCTGCATGAAGCAGCTGTGCAGAGATAAAGTAAGAACTGAGCTTGCCTTGGCCATGAGTTTTAGGTACATGTGTCCATGGAAACCAGTGATGGAAGAGGTAAGCCTTGATCAGTTGCCGGATAGCCATGGATGTCTGATGCTGTCTTCTCCACTGTGTATCATAATGGTGTGTTCTGCTATCAGTATCCAACAATTAGAGGCAGTTTGACTGCTCAGTTGATAAAGACACACAAATAAATATAGCACAGGTCATTGCCAGGTTACAGTGATACAGCAAGATTAACTAAGTTACACAGTTCTGTTTCTCAACTGTCAATTTGAATCTCCTGAAGATGCCCCACTCTTGCAGAGAAGAAAGTTCATTTTTCTCTCTTTATTCCACCCTTTCTCCTCCTTACCACCATCCCTCTCTCTTTCCTGTACCTTAATGACATTTAATAACATTGTGATGTCTATCATTTTGGAGTTTATTTATAAAGTTGAGATGTGGCCACTCCCCTAATGTGCATCACCTCCATTTGTTAGATTACTTTAAAAAGCTCATCTGGTATTCAGGTCTAGTTTTTGTTTCAGAAAAAGACCTAGCTGAGGGTTTCTCTACTCATAGGATTTCAGGTTATTCTGGCATATATCCCATGCAGTTATCCATCAACACTGAAAAAAGTACTGGACCTACAATTTCAGCATTTGAGAGGCTAAGGAAGAAGATCTCCAAGTCCAAGGCCATCCTGGGCTACATAGTGAGATCCTGTTAACACACACACACCCATACATATACACACAGAGAGAGTGGGAGAGTGGGAGAGGGACAGAGGGACTGGGGCACAGGGGGCCAGAGACAGACAGGCTCAGACTAAGGGAAAGAAATGTCTTGCCCTGTTAGCTGATGAGAATTTTGAGCATTAGGGCCCATGTATTTATAACTATTTTGTGTTCCTTTTTCTGATAAGTAGATGATATATTGAAGATGTTTACTATTAGGCATTCCAGCAGTGGTTCTAGATTATTTCTTTCATGCATTCTTTTTTCTACCAGATACTAACCTAGCTGCATTAAACACAGAGAAAACTAAACAAATGAAAGAGAATATAAAATATTGTCTGAAGATAGGCACATCTCAGCTCATTGGGTCAGCAGGAAAATTAAAGTGCTCAATATTTATCATGCACTTGAATAACATCATTTACATTTACAGTGTGTGTGCATGTGTGTGTGCGTGTGTGTGCATGTGTGTGTGTATGTGTGTGTGTGTGTGAGAGAGAGAGAGAGAGAGAGAGAGAGAGAGAGAGAGAAGAGAGAGAGAGAGAGAGAGAGAGAGAGAGAGCACATCTCTCGAGATCAGAGGACAACTTGTGGGAGTTGGTTTTTTTCTTCCACCATGTAGGTTCTTGATGACTTAGGTCATGAAGCTTGGGAGCAAACACCTTTGCCTACCACCTTGCTGTGCTCTACATACTAGTCTTTTATTACATTTTTTTCAGTGGTCTATATCATTATTTCAGGACTATGGTAAAGCAAATTACTTTGCATGGTATTTTTGGTTGTTTAAATGGTTTGACATACAACCAGCTCTAATTGCGCTCAAGGTATACTTACACTCCTAAAGTCTTTACAACAGACCCATTTGTAATAAACTTTGCTGGGAAATGACACTTCCCTATGGCATATGAGAGCAGGTTTAGAATGTTTTCCACTCACTTGGTAACTCCAAGAGCTTTCTTTGTGTTTCTTCCCTGTAACTCCTTGTGTCATTGGCATGTGGTTTCCCCCTCCACACCAAGGTACCCAAATCAATTATAAATTACTTGGCTACCTTTAAAATCCTTTTATGAGAAATCCAAGAAGGAAGTTAGTCACATTTGTAAACATGTTGGCAGCTTCACTTTCTGTAGGTACCTTGGGTGTCTCCTCCATCCTGTCTTAGTTTTTGAGCTACTGTCCAGCACAACCTGAACTTTCTGTCACATCTTCAACTCCCCCACAACAAAGGTTAAACTTCTGAGTCATTATTGGATCAAGGGAGTAAAAGCATAACATTCTTTTCCTGTCCTTCATCATTTTCATTGAGTGAAAGCCAATTATATCCATAGTTTCCTGTCAAGTCTCCAATTCATAAAGATGTGCCTATGGTATAACCTTCTTGACGTTATATTGCTCACAGCTCCGAAAATAAACTTTCCCCAGCACCCCTTTCTCAATGCCATGACCTTGTCCAATCCCTGTCAGCACTGTATGTTCTTTGTGCTTTATGTATTTTCTAAAGATGGCTGATGTTGCAAATGTTCCTTTCTGACTTTCATCTACCTCCAACATTATATCATCAGCCCCATCTCCCTAGGGCCTCACCAGAGATGGTCTCAGTGGATACAGTTCCTGTCTTTATACTTCTCAACTTCTGCCAACATTCTATGGAGTCATCTAGGATGCCAACTTTGCCCAGATCTCAGTGCCATAAGACTTACTATTCTCCAGAAATTAGAGTATACTCAAGAGGTTCTCAGAGCCAGAGTGGTGACATACTGGTAAGAAGGTTTGCTGTTGTTTCAAAGGATAAGAGTTCAGTTCCCAGAACCCACATTGGGTGACTCACACCCTCTTTCAACTCCAGATCCAGGGAATTCAGTGCCCTCTTCTGGCCTCTGAATGCGTGCGCACACACGCACACACACACACACACACACACACACACACACACACACACACATACACACATTCATACACATAATTAAACATTTGAAAACCTTGAAAGTTTTTATGAGTTCTAAGGTGAGTCTGTGGAAGCTGATATCTTCCTATTTGTTTTAATATTTTATGCTCTTTCTAAAATCACCATCAGAAGTGTGGATGAAAACTCTAAATATGTATGTTGAATGGCCTCTTGACTGTGTACTGGTGGGATTTTTCTCAGAGCAGTGCACAGCAGCTCTCCATTAGCTAGAGTAGTGAAGGTCAATTTTACAGAGTTTCATATAAACTTTGTTCTGTTTGGTACTGGGGGTTTTAATCAGAGTCAAGGTCTTTATTTATGAAGATACTTATCTGTTTGACTTATTATTTTGTAATGTATTGCTCTTCAAATACATGACAAGATATGTGACAAGCATGCTGGCACATTGAAATGCAGAACCTAAAATTATTTTTTCAAACTGAGAAGACATAAAAATGCTCTAGTTAAAACACATTTAAGTCACTTCAGAGGTTTCCAAGGAAGGAAATGATTTACCATTCAGCTTTGTATGGTGCATCCCTTCACTGCCTCCATCATTCCAATTTTAAGTGACCTGATTTACTATTGAAAATGGGCTGGCATCAGTTCAGGATATTTCAGGTACTTACTTGCTTCCATGGGGTACTAATCGTTGTTTATAAGCAAGAAATCTATCCCATCATTAGGACTTCATAGCTTCCTCATCTTTCCAAGTTCAGAACTCCCCTTCATTGTGTTCTATCACATGGCAAAATGCAGAAAGCAGACTCAAATGACTTTGGAGAATTCCATAGTGCTCCATGAGATAACTGACAATATCCAGAGTACCATTGGATGGTGCTGGGAACCACCTTTGATGTTCTTTCTCAGATTCAGTTGGAAATGAGTACAATCATATATGAGAGGGCTTAAGGCAGGTTCCTACCATCTTTGAAATTATACTAAATGAGTAGATGGCATCCATGTAACAGCCTCTTCAGATCCTTATCTTGATCTTTGTATGTCAATGTAGAGCTACTCCATGATGATACTTCCCTCTGCTTTTTGTCCCAAGCTTTCCTGATGTGGCTGTGTGGTAGCTCAGATCTTACTTCTCTGGGACTCATACACCTGCCACCTGGGTCAGAGGCCAGTGGGGAAATGTCCTATATTCCTCTAGGAGAACACCAGGATATACATTTCCACTAAGACTGTTAAGGTCTGGAATCTAATATACAGCACTGGGAACTCCAAGTTTTGCATAAATTAAATGCAACAGAATCTAGCCAAGATGGTGCCCCCAGAACCAGGACAGCTTCAGAGAGCTCTGGTCTATATCATGAGGGGGCAGCATATGTGGAAAGAAAACTAACGTAAGGCACAGTGGGAACTTAAGAGTTACCAGCTGGCATTTGCCTCATTTGCCTATGGTCTGATGAGTAGGCCTCTGTGACTGATGGATTCCCAGATGTCATGACTGACTGGAATTCAGCCACTTAGTACAAAAATGTAGTCCTGAATTGGCTTGTAGCAACTTTACACACTAAATTAAACTCTAGTCTGTTATGTAGGGTCTCACAGTCCAGACACAGCTTTGGTTTTAGTTGTGTGTGACATGACTATATGGGCTGAGGAGATAGCTCAGTCTGGCAGGTGATTGTCAGGCAAGCACAAAGACCCAGATTAGAGCCCTGGAACCCAGGTGAAAAAACAGGGCAGGGTACCACACTTGTAACTCTAGCACCGGGGAGGCAAGACAGGAAGACTCCTGGGGCTCCTAGACAGCCAGCCTAGAACAATTGGTGAACTCCAGGTCATGGAGAGAGCCTGTCTCAAAAGAACAAATGTGGCTAAAAGCCGAGGTCATTCCTTGAGTGCATACACATACATACATGTGTGCATCTGAACACATGACCATGCACACACACACACACACACACACATACACACACACATACACATGCACATGCACACACATACACACAGAAAGTAACAAAATAGCATGATTATAGTTACTGATACTACATTGTGCACTTTATATCTACTGATAGTAGATCTCTTGTGTCTTCACATCAAGAACAGGAGTTTGGCTAATGTGGATTTTCAATATTCTAATTGCTTCCTGGCCATCATTTCACAATATCTCATACACAAAATCACTATGCCATACTTCTTAAACACACACATTTTGAGTAGAGGTGTAATACCTCCATAAAGGTGGGGGCTGTGAAAAGAAGAGGTGTTTTTAGATGCCCAGTGCATGAGTGCCTGACCGTTGGGGATGCAGCTGGCTCAGCAACATGCCCTTGAGTTACTTTCCCTGCATCTCTGTTTCTCTCCCTTTGCCCTGAACTCCTGCCCTTCAGTTGTATTCCTACCCACACGAAGACTAACTGTGTGGAAGCTTCTGTTTCAGCCTCTGGTTTTAAGGGAATCTAGCCTATGACCTTAGTTGCTTAACCAGCTCAGACATTGCTCAGTTAGAACAAACACATATTAGGAGCTGCTTTTTTGACCACTTCCTCTTTTGGAAGGAGAGAAGAAGAGGGTGAGATAGGTAGGTGGGGCCACCCAGCTACCTTGATATAGTCACAAAACAGAAGGTGCGCAAGGGAAAATGCCAGTCATGGAGCTAAAAATCTCAGAAGGTGGCAGGAAATGGCTTTAGCAAATGCATAGTTAATGACTTAGCAAATTAATTTAATTAGGCAGACCCTACTGATCTCTCTCTCTCTCTCATGTGTGTGTGTGTGTGTGTGTGTGTGTGTGTGTGTGTGTGTGTGTGCAAAGATTGTCATGACTGTGAGATCAAAGCTCACTCACAGTGTAATTAAATCCCAAGTGCTGGTGCTGCTCAAAGGAATTTAATTTTTTGATTTTATTTTAATATTTGACTCAACTTTTGTGAACGTCCCTGGACAAGTTAGCTGTGAGTGATGTAGCCTTGCATTTGGGAACCCAGATGGTTTGGGGTGGATGCTCAGCTGGAAGAATGAGTTTGTACCCTGGGGCCTTTCCTGCACTGGCAAGTGAGATGTGAGAGGAAGAGAGTGGATCTGGCAGCAGGCTCTCTGCTAGCTGCTTTCAAGGCCTTCTCCATTTAACCTCCCAGTGACATTTGGCCACAGAAATGGCTCAGAGCATGGCTGGTGCAGCAGTAATGTGTGACCCCTAGCAACAATAGATGTTGATATTCTGATGTGGTTTGCTATTGTAAAATAGAACTCACTGCACTTATCAACCAAGGTCAGGAAGAAATGACTGATTAAACGTTGGACATAAAGACAGGTACTACCTGTGTTTTCCCTCATGCATGGACTCTAGGATGGGGCAAGAGTGTGACAGCAACAGGAAGGCTGTTCTGGATGTGAACTAAGACGAAAGGGAAAGAGGGAGGTTAAGGAACAGCAATGGAGGGAGCAAATATTCGTGAACTATTGTAGATGCACACATGGAAATGTCATACCAAAGCCCTAACTGGATGATTTTTTTTACAAGAGCTAAAGAATTAGCTAAGTGGGGTCTGTTATGGATGTGGGGATCAATGTTAATTACAGAAAAGAGCAATTATCTCACTGTTTGCTGTGTGCCAGGCTTCTTTCTCTCTCCAAATACACACACACACACACACACACACACACACACACACACACACACATATGTAGCAGAAATTGGGCCAGATGTAGCATGAATCTTAAAAAGTTCTTATTAATAAAATCAAACCTGAGGCCAGTTATTGGGGTGAATGCTGGAAGATCAGAAAAGCAGAACAAGCCGCAGCTACCTCACCTTGCCAGTTCCTCAGCTGATCCTGTTTCCTCTGACAGGAAGCATCTGAGTCCTCATCCAGAATGAATCTCAGCTGAACTGCTGCTCAAAGCTTAAAAGCTTATGCAGCCAAATGCTTCTAGTTCCTGGTTTTCATGCCTTATATACCTTTCTGCTTTCTGACATCACTTCCTGGGATTAAAGGCTCACTTCCTGGAATTAAAGGTGTGAGTCACCATGACTGGCTGTATCAGAGATCCAGGTAGATCTCTTCCTCTGGAATGCTAGGATTAAAGGAATGTGCTACCACTGCCTATCCTCTATGTTTAATATTGTGGCTTTTTCTGTTCTCTGACCCCAGGTAAGTTTATTAGCATGCACAATATTTTGGGGAACACAATAGCACCAAATATATATCTTTTTCTTTGTGGTTTGTATGTTTGTATGTGGTGTGTGTTTATAAGTACACATGTGTGCATGTCCATGCATGCACATTCAGAGGGCAAAAGAGGGTGTCAAGTGTCCTCTATCACTCTCTACCCTTTTCCTTGAGACAGTGTTTCTCTCTGAACCTTGATTTTTGCTGTTGTTTTATTTTGATCTTTGTTTTGGGGAGTTGGTTGGTTGATTGCTTTGTGTTTTTCCTATGCTGACTGGCAAACCCCAATATCCACCCCTACCCTGACACACACACTTCAGCACTTGGATTATGGCCATGCTCAACTTTTTATGCCACTACTGGGGATTTGAACTCAGGACCTCGTGCTTGTGCAACATTCATCACCTTTCCAGATACTACGTATATATTTCTTGATGCCTTTATCTCAATAATGTCTCATCTTCAATTTACAGACAAGGAGGAGGAGGAGGAGGAGAAGGCGGCGGCAGGGCATTACTCTTCACTCTGGTTTTAGAAATTGATACAGAGAAACTCTAGGTGATGTGATTGAACCAATGTGAGGAGATGGGAGGTGACTGAGTGTGAAGGTGAGGGACCAGGTGTGACTGCATGTGGAAGGCATTTTCAGGCAGTGATATCTGAGAGGTTCTTGAAAACAAGGAGGAGCTTTTGAAACAGGACAAGGCTAGGCATACAAGAATGAGAGCATCTAATCCATAGCCACTTTGCTCACCTTTGCCTCTTACTGGAAGAAATTGTGATACCTCCAGCAGAGGGAACATTTAAAAAAACTGAAAATAGAGGCTACTGGTGATGGGAGGAAATGGGCTCTCAGCCATGGTAGAATATAGAGGGACCTTAACTGCTTATCACCAAGGGAAAGGAGCTAGCCTAACAAAATGACACACTATGTAATTCCAATTGTGTGGCATTATAGAAAGGCAAAAATGTAGGCAAATACAGGAAGGGACACTAGAAGGGTTTGTGGGGGATGCTACCAGAAAATCGTGAACTGGTGGAGTATAAGGAATGTTTTAGGGAAGTGAAATTGTCTTGTATGGTGTTGTAGTGGTGGATACATGGTTGTGCATTTGTCAACACCCGCAGAGAGTACATCACAAAGAATAAACCCTAATGTAGTACAGACTTTAGTTAATAACTTGTGAGTGCATATTTGACTAATGAAAGGTACTAATATATGGGAAGGAGAGAGACTATTTGAGATCTCTGTGTTTTCTGTTTGACCCTGTCTCTTTGCTGTTGCTGTTATAAAATACCCTGACAAAAAAACAAATGAAGGAAGAAAGGACTTATTCATGTTACAATTCCCGATTATAGTCCATTGTAGCAGGAAAGTCACAGTGGTAGGACCTTGAAGCAATTAGTTACCTGCAGTAATGAGCAGAGAGGGGGAAAAGTACTTACTTGTTAGTGCTCAGCTAACTTTCTCCTCTTTTATACAGTCCTAGACCCCAAGCCTGGGGAATGTTACCACTCACAATGGGCTGGGTATTTCCACATAATTTAACACAATGAAGATAAACCACCACACACATGCTCACAGGCTGACCTGATGTCAACAATCCCTCCTTAAGATGCTCTTTTTAGGTGAGTGTAGATTGTGTAAAGTTGACAATTCAAATTAACCAGCACATTGCTTAATTTTTCTGTTAACCTAGAATTACATAAATGCTATTAGAGGATAGATATGAGAGAGAAAGAGAGGGAGGGAAAGAAGGAGAGGGAGAGAGAAAAAAGAGAGGAGGAAACACCTTTAAAACAGAATAGTATGGACAGAATTGTGAAAAGAAGACCTCACATTATTGGTGTCCTTTAAAAATCCTGCAATAACCTTGGAGTGTGTGGCTCAGACATCCAGCCACCAGTAAGTTACAATGTTATATAAATCAAATTATTAGTTAATTATCTTAATTGTCATAAGCTGGCTTTAGGATGTGGAGGAAACAGACTCTGTTGCCTGCAAGTGAAACAAACATGAGTCAGAACCATTCAAGCAACAGGAAATGGCACATGTTATATAACTCAGGGCCCAAGGGTGCACAGAGCAGACACGTTGTGAGTCGTGTTTCTTCTTCTCTCCCTGCCTCTTCTTCCCCTTCTTCCCCCGTCTCTCCCCCCCTGCTGCCTTTCTGCCCTTTCCTTCCTTTACTGCTCTTCTTTCTTTTCTTTCTCCCCTCTTTTTCTCCCCATTCTCTCTCTGCCTCCAAATCTCTGTTCTCTAATTCAGTCCCATCCTCGAGTTCTCTGGATTCATTGCAGTGATGAGCTACAGGTCAAGGGTACTTGTAGTGGGTAGCTGGCTGTTCCAGCTTTGACCTGGAAATACCACCCCTGTTGAGGCTTCGGTAACTGTCACGTCTGCAAGGCAGAGCCGAGACAGGACCCCTGAAGACCTGAGATCCAGATGGGGGAGCTCTCTTGGTTCCTGAACCCTGGACACTGGAGGTAGACTGAGCAGAGTTCTCCAAAGAACACCGCCAGACTGCGCTATACCTTTCCCAGACCCTATAACCTATCCCTTTACTTGTAAGTTACCCCATAAAATAAACCTCCCTTTTAACTACGTGGAGTTGCATTAATAATTTCACCAATAGGTACTATGATCTTGAGCATTTCCACATTTGGTCACAAAGCATCTTCTTTCCCGGTAGATATCACAGAAAAGCAACCCTGGCCTCTTGGCAGGAGCCCTAAGTAACCACCCCAAATTAGTCTATGTTCAGGAGAATTGGACAGTTTCCTCAGTTCTACATGTTCACACACTATAGCATCAATTAATGAGGCAATTCCACACAGTTTATCTGGTAATTAAAAGAGGTTTATTTTAGGGATAACTTACAACCTGTCGATTACAGGATCCAGGAGAGATGAAGTACAGTCCAGTGTAGTTCTCTGGGAAACACTGACTTCATCTGCAAATCTAGCCTCCAGGACCATGAGGGGCTATGAGAGCAAACACATATGCATCTGGAGTCTTAAGAGGTCTCCTCTTGGCTACAGCCCAGGGGCAGGTCATAGGCAGGTGTGGTAGTTACTTGTTGCCACACTGGGGGCAGTGTTTCAAGGTCAAAGCTGGAACAGCTACCCACTACAACACACACTTGGTAGGGGGGATCAACAGGGGCAATAGAGGGAGAAATTGAAAGGAAAGTTTCTTCAGGGAGAAGAGAGGGAGAGGAATGACTAACAGACCCAAACCAAACTAAATCAAATCCCCAGGGATTTAAAGAGCAGACACAGAAGTAGATCCAGGTGTCATGGTGCATACCCACAGCCTAACCGTTCAGAGGTAGAGGCAGGAGGATCCAGACTTCCAAGTCAGTCTGCCTAACACAAGACCCATAATAAGCAAAAGAAAAAGATGTAGAATTAAGCCATGGTTCTGGCTTGCAAACTATGAAAAAGGTACTGGTCTGTATGCTGTAAGCTTATCAAATTGTTAGCTGGACATTCGTGATTACTCAAAGAAACAGGAGACTGAAGAGCTGGTAAAGAAGCAGGCACCACGAAAAGTCCTGAGAACAAAGGAGCAGGTGGCAGAGCGAAAGTCTCACTATGGAAGCCAGCTAGTGAGGTACATGATTAACATCCTCCGTGTGTACCCCAGGTCACAGTCCAATGGCATGGGCCTGACATACTTGCGTACTGTTCTTATTTTGTTAGGACTAGCTACTATGCTTATGGTATATGTACCGTTTTGTCTCAAGTCTCCTTGATGAGGTCTACTCCAAGGCAGAAAACAGTGAAACACCTACTTGAACAGGTACTGATCTCACAGCATTAATTCTACCCATGCCTTTTGTGAAAGGAATATATTTAACAACAACAACAACAACAACAAAATAGCTGTCATATATTTCTAAAGGAAAGAAGGGAATAACTATTACCTTGGCAGCTAGAAAATGTACAACTCTTGTTAACTTACTTGGTCTTGGTCTCTTTGAGTTGCTTTCCAGTCTCTAAAATGAGGAAAAATAATTGTTACTTTATAGGTTATTGAGCTTTTGATGCTATGTGTGCTCACATGTGAGCACACATGCATACATTTATGTTTGAGTGAGGGTGCATGCATGCATGGTGCATGCTTGGAGGGCAGACAGCACTTATTTTTAGTCCTACTTCCTAGACAGGATCTCTTTGTTGTTTGCAGCTTAGTGTACCAGGCTCCTGAGCCTGTGTGATTCCAAGGGTTCTCCTGTCTCCCTGTGATATTGGGGTTTGCAGGTGCATACTACTGCTTCCAAGTTCATGTTAGCACTGGGGATCTGAACTCTGGTCCTCACACTTGTCTGGCAAGTGCTTTATCCACTGTCATGCCTTCCTATAATGTGAACAAGTCAAAAAGTATTTGATTCCTGACAGGAATTCCCTAGAAGAAAATTGAAGATCATGAGGAGAATATAATTCTTTGCTTTATTAAAGCAGTTGCATTTTGCACAAATGCAAACTAAATAAAAAGTTGATGTCCTTAACTTAGAAGTGGTTGACTGCTCAGCAAACAACTCTCTATGTGTTCTACAAACCAACCCAAAGTCTGATTTTAAACAGTGTTATTGTTTTAGAATAAATGGCCCTCATGAATCAGGTCTAATCCAAGTTCTAAAATAAATAGATGTTTCATCTCTTTAGGAAGACTTGTTATTTTCTTCAAGATTTCTGTAGTCATGTTTGCATGTATGTATACCCTTCCTTCCCTCCTTTCTCATTTAGTCATTATTCAAGCCCATACTACTCAGTCAAGAGGATTCTTGAGGCCCTTTTGGAAGTGACATGAGCTTAGGAAGACCACCTCTATTCTTGTTTGCTGGGGAGAGGGGAGGCATGCTTAAGTTTTAGACAGAGGCTGAAGCAAATTAGTTCAAATAACTTGGCTGTAGACTCTGCCATGAACTGGACTGCTGCGTGAGCACATGGCTTATGGCATCCACTCATCATGAAAGAAAAACTTAGTAATACTGTCTGTGTCTAGAGCCATTATAGGAGACCAAGGAAAGACATGACCTATGGTAAACTGAGGAAAAAGGCCTGTGGTAAGGACCTGCTGTGATGTAAGTTTACTGAGTATTTGTGTATGGCCCAGACCTGCTCAAAGGGACACAGGAAACCAAGGCTACAAAAATAATAAGGGAACACACTGGTCTTTGCTCTCATGGGAAGGATTTATCCTGTCTAGGAGTCCTTTGATACTGCAAACACTTTTCCTTTCTCTCCTCTGTTTCTGGTGGAACTGGATTTGACCCATGTGATCACTGACTAGTTATTTAAAATGGGACAGTGAATAAAGAAGTCATTTGTCTCATGGGAACTCTGTCAGGGCAGAGGATTTGGTTCTTATCTTTTTGTACCAGATCCTGCTGTAGGTAAACCAAAAAATGGTTTGCTTTTTCAAATCTTGTGTGTTCTTCAGTAGCTTAGTTTATGGTTCCTTTCTTTTAAAGTGAGAGGAGGTTTATGTAAATGAGCCTTTCTCATGGAAAACAGATTTAACTGGTCACTGAAGAGCATAATCTATTCCCTCCATGGACTATTTGGAGTATGGTTGCTTTATCTTGGGCTGAGCTGGGTATAAGTTTGCCTGCAGACTCTCTACTAGGAACTGGATCACTTTGAGGAGCACACTCCTTCAGGTACCCACTCACCACCCAACAAAGTTCTGAGCAACACCTGCTATGTCTATAGCCATTCCAGGAAACAGGAAAGATGGCAGACCCAGTCCATTGGTCAACATGATGTGAATAGTAGTCACAAACATAATTGAAATCATTCTACTTTGTGCTCTACAATTTCAGGAGTATATTCTGGTGCACTTTTCCATCCTACCTGAGATGGGCAAGTTCCTTTTGTATTCTCTTGTATTTCACAGAATAGAAATTTTCATCATGTCTTTTAATTAATTGGGTAATTTTTATGGCCTCAAAATGATGATGTTTAGTATTTTTATAGGTAAGATTGCAAACTCTTTATTCCCTCTTTCTGTGTGTGTGTGTAGCTTATGAATATTAATCTGTAATGTACAATTTCAGAGAATATTTTTAAATGCTAGAATGCTAATCAAAGGAAAGTCATAAGGTAGAAGCTATGAGAGGAAATAACTGAAGGACTTATTCACAGGAAATACAGAGCCTCAAGTTGATTGGCCCCGACACAGGGGCACTGAGTCATTCTAGAGGTGACTCAGGTCTTCAGTGTCATCTCACATAAGTGACTTCAGCAGATTGCTTAAAAACAGTCTCTGCATGGTAATTGCCAAACTGTTGACTTGTGGAATTCAAAGGTGACCTTGACAGAGAGCTGCCTCCTTGGCTTTCATTACAAAAGTCCTTGTTTATGGACACTTTCCCATCACCTCTCTGCAGGCTTCTGGGTAGCAGCAAGTGCCAACCTTAACATGCCTGCAGGCATAAACTGAAGGAGAGAGGAAGAGAGCATGTAGCATTACCAAGAGCCTGGAGCCAAATTCAGAGCCTGGAGCAGGTACACAGAAAGCTCTTTTCCCAGGGCTCAGCCTTCTGCACATTTCTACGTGTACTTGAGGGAGCTGAATTAAAACAACCTAACCATACTCTGCTCCATCCCATGATAATCAAATCAAAGTCCTCTTGCATAAATATCTTCTCTGATGTTAAGAACACTCTTCTAGGGCCTGGGCAAAGACACAAAGGAAGAAAGGGTTCAGGCTCTGATAGGCTTTACTCCAAATCTTCAGCCAATGTGACCTTGCTCTGGTGGGCCACAGGAATTCCAAACATAAGACATATTCCAAAGACATGTAAAGGAAGACAACAGCAATAGCTGAGTACAGGAAAAGTGGGCAGAATTGTTGGTTTGTATGAACTAAGGAGCCTACACACATGAGGCATATGCCTGGGTGGATACACAAAATGCTGCTGTTCGCTATTTCTTTGAGGAGGGACGGGAAGAGAGGGGGAGTACTTGGTAACTTCTGCTTTCATATTGGTTTGTTTTCTTTCTAATTTGTTCATGCAACTTGGTATTTCCTTAGAGCTTGAGTGTAAACTTCCCCTCATATGATTATGTCTTTAAACACTTGGTCCTGGCTGGTGGTGCTGATTTAGGAGGTTGTAGAATTTTTAGGTCTATGGTCTAGCTGGTTGAAAAGAGTACTGAGATTTAGAGAGATTTCTCGGTTCTGCCCAGACAGTAGACATTTTTATGAAATAATCACTCAGAGGCTTAATATTAATTACAAACTGTTTGATCTATGGCCCAGGCTTATTGCTAGCTAGCTATTACATCTTAAATCAACCCATTTCTATTAATCTATGTATCACCACATATCTCATGGCTTTACCTGTGTTCTATCACATCTTGCCCCCCCCCCCCCCCGTGGCCCACAGTGTCTCCTTGACTCTACCTTTCTTCTCTTCTCCATATATCTCTCTTGGATTTCCCATCTGGCTATATCCTGTGTTGCCATAGGCCAAAATGGCTTCTTTATTAACCAATAGTGGCAACATATATTCACAGCGTACAGAAAGACCATCCCACATCACTGTGGTTGGAGGAGCCTTGGAAGTGATATCTACTTCTGGTTCTGACCAGTGTTCTCTCTGTTTCCCAATCTACCAAGATATAAGAATTGGTGGCCATAGGCTCCCCCTACCATGTACCAGGTGGTTGTGCCCTGCCTTCTCTGCAATAATGGACTGTCTTCCCAGAGACTATGAATCAAAACAAATCTTTCCTCCACTAAATGTGTTTGGAGCAGGTATTTGTGTACAAATGTGCAGAGACCAGAGGTCAACTGTATGCTATATTCCTCAGGAGTCATCCATCTTGCTCTTTGAGGCAGAGTTTCTCATTGACTAGAGCTTGCCCAGTAGGCTAGACTGGCTGGATATTAAGTCCCAGGAATTCACCTGTGTCTACCTGTTCAACCAAGGGATAACAAGCATCCTCCATTGGTTCTGAGGATCCATTTCAGGTCACTGTAATTGTGTGGAAAATATTTTATTGACAGAAGTATCTCCTTAGCCCTTTAAGTGTTTATTGACAAGTATAGTACCATAGTAACAGAAAAGTAACTAGGAGTTAGTGAGATGGCTTAGTGGTTAAAGTCACTTGCTACCAAACGATGACCTGAAACTGATCCTCGGGACCCACATAGTAGAAGGAGAGAACTGACTCTTGCAAAGAATTCTCTGATTTCTACACATGCATCTTGGTGCATGTACACATGCACACAGGAATATACAGAAATGAATAGAAAATAAAATTTAATTAAATGTTTTAAAAGATAAATAACTCATATTGTGTTTAGATGAATTATAGGCCTTTTATTGTTTTTATACATTTTATAACATATTTAAGATAAATTGTTAATGTTAGTTTTGCAATATCATATTAAAAACATGAAGATATACTGAGAAATATATGAAAAACATTGAAGTCCCATAGATTACTAGTCAACATGTAAAATGGCAGAGACATTTTTTGGAAACAGTTATGAAATGCAAAACATATGACCTAGAATTTCTACTTATTCACAGTTAGAAGAAATGAGAACATATGTCTATATGAAAACTTGTACAAAGTGTTCACAGCTAGTTCTCAAGAGGTCTAACTGAAACATCAATCTATTGATAAGTGCATAATAAAAAAAGGAACATTGGAATGCTATTCAACTATAAAAAGGAACAAAGCACTGAGGTCTGTTATCATGTAGGGGACCTAGAAAATAATATGTTAAGTGAAAGTAGGCATTCACAAAGGACTATGTATGAAGGGGACTCCTGCACAGGAGGGGACAGGCGATCCTGAGGGAATAGGTGATGGGGGAAATGTCTTTTTGTATGCTGTGAAAATATGTTGCTCTGATCAGTTATAAATAAAGCTGCTTGGCCAATGGTGAGGCAGAATAGGATTAGGCATGACATTCTAACTTGAGAGGAGGAAGAAGAAAGGCAGAATAGAGAGGATACTGCCAGCTGCATGTAAAGCAAGATGTAAAAGTATCTGTAAGCCACAAGCCACATGGTGACATATAGATGAACAAAAATGGACTGAGTTTCAGTGTAAGAGCTAGTCAGTAGGAAGCCTGAACTAATGGCCAAGCAGTTCTAATATAAGCCTCCTCTGTGTGTTTACTTGGGTCTGAGTGGCTGTTGACTGGGCAGGACACAGGAAAACTCCAGCTACAAACAGGAACCAGAGAGTGAGGATGAATACTGATAATAGAGGGGTCAGTCTGATGTGGCCTCCTGGCATGAAATACGTAGGCAGAAGTAGCTAGAGGACCCTCTTGTATATAAGAGGGATTGGGTAGAAGGTCTTTGAGAGTTTTGAGCAGGAGTGCAGAGGATCTGGGGCAGTAAGAACATTTTTAAGTTTAAGGAATTATGGTGTAGGATTGTTTAAAGTGAGGTATCTATGGGTTGGGTAAGAAAGAATCCTAGATGGGTGACTTGGGGAGAGGAGAATTGAACTTTGGAATGTGAGACCTGTTAACCACTAAAGCTGAGAAAATTGAGACATGAGACTGTGTCAGATGGGCTATCAGAGAGGGAAGGATTATAAAGAAGGTCATCTACAAACTGAGCAGTCAGGAGGAAAGTGGGGAAGGGAGGACATGTCTGCGGTGAGTGCCTGGCCACAAAGGCTAGGGCTGTCTCTGAATCCCTGGGGAAGGACAATCCAAGTCAGTTGTCAGGATTGTTGAGTGTTGGGGTGTAGTATGAATCTTAAAGAGTCTTATTAATAAAACTCAAACCCGAGGCCAGTTATTGGTGTGAATGCTGGAAGACCAGAGAAGCAGAACAAGCCACAGCTATCGCACCTTGCTAGTTCCTCAGGTGATCCTGTTTCCTCAAGCTGGAAGCTTCTGAGTCCTCCTCCACATGAATCTCAGCTGAACTGTGTTGCTCCAAAGCTTAACTAACTAAATGCTTTTTTCTCCTTAGTTCCTGGTCCTCACGCCTTTTATACCTTTTTCTTTCTGCCTCCACTCCCTGGGATTAAAGGCGTGGGTCACCATGCTTAGATGTTTCTAAAGTGGCCTTGAACTCAGATATCCACCTGCCTCTGCCTCCCAAGTGCTGGGATTAAAGGTGTGTACCACCACCGCCCAACTTCTGCTATGGCTTACTCTTCCCATTTTCTAGCCACCATTTCTGGCTCTTTTCTAGTGGCTGTCTGTTCTCTGACCCCAGATATGTTTATTTCGGGGAACACACAATATTTCAGGAACACAATACCCACCACAGTTGGGGTCTGTCCTAGTAAAGGACAAAAGATCTTGAGAATGTGGTCTAGGACTGAAAAGTGACTGGTTTTGCCTGGGATAGAGGATAGGTTAGTATAAAGGTTAGGGATGGCAGGGTGAAGAAGGAGGATAACAGCAACATTAATTGAATGTTGGTCCTATACCAAGAGAAAAGTTGCATTAGGCTTTTTTATTGCCAGTATGGGAGTATTGTAGGGTAAAGAGGTGTGGCTTAGAAATGATGGATTTGAGGCCTAAGTAGAGGCTGGTTAATGGTAGGGAGTATTGGAGTTTGGAGATGTAGGCAGAAGGGTCTTTGAGTTTAATAGGGAAGTGTTCATGATGTGTAGCAAGGGAAGGAGAGATGGTACCCCACACAATGGGAGGACTAAAGTAGTGGGTAGAAGGGGGTTAGGATTTTGGAGAGTGAGAGAGTGTTCAAATAGAGGCTGAGGAAGGGAAGAGGAGGGGCACAGGAGTGTCCTGGGAGCTGTTGTCAGAGGAAAAGACACAATTTACGTCAGTTCTCGAGAGGATATCCTTTTCTATTTCCTAGTGAGATTGATTATAGGACATGAGGGAATGAGGAGAAAAAATCCTCAAAAGGAGCCAAGTTAAGGGAGGAGTCTAGAGGGGTCTGGAGGACTGGTTTAGTATTCTGACTATGGGTGAGGGTGAGGGGGATCCCAACAGTAGCATGGAGACAAGGAAAGAAATCTGAAACAACTTTTCATATACCTTAAACTACTTTCTTATTATAACTTATGCTTTTATATCTCAAGCCTTCATGATGTAAACTTTTATAATTTTTTACCTTAATACATATTGTTATAACTTTAGACCTATCTTAGACCTGCATACCTTGTATCATTCATTTTCCTTGATCTGCATAACTTGTCTGTTTTTTATAACTTTTAGAAACTTTAAATCTTTATTAGTGTGAAGCCTGTCAGCAAGGGAAAATGTACATATGAAATAGACTGAATGTTTGTTGTTGTTAAATGCAGTTTGTCATCAACATCATCAGAGATCTGTGAAGGATGAAGGATAAATTTGAGTACAAAGTATAATTTAAATGGTTTCTGTATCAATTAAAATGACAAAGATATACTGGTTACCTGGACAGTTACCCTAGGTTCCTCCATGGTCACTGGGGACAGAAGTCTCAGGGCAGCATCAGTCTTTGGCTAGCTACCAGGCTCAGAAGATCTGACAGACGTTCCTGTGGAGTAGGAACTTAGTGGGGGAAGGGCAGCATACCTTGTCTAGGTAAAGCATGACAATCAACTCTCTAGTGTCTTGTTTGGGCAAGGTCACTGAGCAGTCAAGATGAAGGGCAGTTTTTCACCTACTGGTTAGTATTACCACATTTAAAGCAAGCTCTAGGTAGAGTTCTTCTGTGCCTATTAAACCTTTTAGAGGAGATTAGTGGTACTGCCAGGAGCTAGCACATCTATTATAGTTTTTTTTTTAATTAAACATTTTAAATGTCATATTTAATGAATCTCTGAAGCATTTGAGGACCATTAAATGTACCTGGACTAGACAAACTTTGTAGTTACTTGTTTCAAAGGCTTAACTTTGAAAACACACACACACACACACACACACACACACACACGAGGCTAAATGAAGTTTACTTTTATAATTAATCATGACTATATGTGTAGTTATGAACATATTAGAGAATGATTATTTATGAGGTAACTGATAATTTGTATGTCCTAATATCTTTAACCATATATATTGTAGGCAGTGTCAGGACAGAAAAGGGTTAAGGTGGGAAGTGGCAGCAGCAAGGACCTTGGTGGAGGGAGGTGTTCTCACAAGGCTGTAATTGCACAGTAGTTTACTAGGTTATCAAAGGTGGGTGAAAATTTGGCTTTAGAAAGGGAGGGGGAGTGGTGTCAGGCTGAAAGGAGGGGGCTTTTTCAAGCGAGGAGTGAGGGAGCAGACTACTTCCTACTTTCTCTTCTATCAAGTTCAGTGTAACTGGATTTATGTTGAGGTCTTTGATCCACTTGGGTTTGAGTTTTGTGCATGGTTACAGATAAGGATCTATTTGCAATCTTCTGCATGTTGACATCCAGTTATGCCAGCACCATTTGTTGAAGATGCTTTCTTTCTTCCATGGATCATGTGGTGGGTGGTGGAGGAGGCAGGAGAAGGAAGAGTTTTTATTGGTGGAGGGGATGTTGCAGTTGCCTTATATGGGCCTGGGGAACATGTAGTTCTTCAAGAAAGCAGAGGGATCAGACACCTCAGAGGCCCAGAGGTTCTAAGGGAGTCACTGTGGCCCAGGCTTGGGCCTAAGGAAACTGTAGTTCCTGGAGGGAGGGAATGACCTGTTATTAAGGAGTGTTGGAGAGGCTGGTGTGCTCTGCATGAGTGCTGATGTGCTGGGGGCTGGGGTGGGCTGGGAGGAAGGTGGGGTGGACTTGGACATCTGTGGGCAGAGGGGACTGTAGCAGCCACTGGAGTTGGGGCCTGAGGGGCATGGCCTGTGAAGCTGTGGGCCTGGGCCGGGCTCTGCAGCACCTTGGATTCAGCAGAGAACGTGCAGTGGCAGCCAAGAACACAGAGGCTGGCCAGCTGGCCTTGGTGAAGTCCAGGAGAGTGGAGTAGTGGGAGGGTGGCAGACAAGGAGATTGTTGGCAAGGCTAGTTACAATCGGGGCGGGGGGGGGGTTCACAGCGTGGGCAGCACTGCAGCTGGTGGCCAGAGAGTGCCTGTCAGTCAGTAATCCTCCAGTGAACAAAGGGTTAAACAGGACTTGAAATGGTACAAAAGCTTACAACTGAGTTTGGAAAAGTTCAGAGACTGTAGGACTCATACAGAGGGCTTGGAATAGACAGAAGAGAAAGTAGAGACACAAAGGATCTATTTCCTCCCCCGCCCCCTGCACTCACAAAAGTTGTAAAGATCTTGAATAATGTTAGGATCCAGAGAGCTGTTGGGGGGCCATTTAAAGTGATTATCTAGTGGATAGAGAGGCCAAAACTAGTGAATGAGTTTGAGATTTGATGTTTGAAGAGTTGTAGCCATTTGAGATTCTGGAGGAGATATCCTTTCAAAGGCAAGCCATTCAGAATGGAGAAGGCAGAACCGATGGTAGAAGATCAGTGGATCAAAGGTCAAGAGGCCCTGCATGCCCTCTGGAAGGGAGGGGGTTGTTACCCAAGCTCCATCACCAAGAGAGTGACCCCAGTGGGTCTGTGAATTCCAGACCTGTCAACAAGATTTCACAGACAGTACAGAGCAGACAACAGATTCCAACAGTACAGCCACCAAAAGCAAAGGGGGAAGTGCTCTACCAAACCAGACTAGATGGAATATGCCTAACTAGTAGCCAGTTTGTGGGAGTTTACCATAACCAGTGAAGGTTGTGGTGGGGTGCAGTCTCCCTGGTCCCACAGGACAGAGTGGACATACCCAACAACTATCACCCTGATAACCTGGAGACTGGTTAAGACAGCAGAGTGGGTGGGGGGAACTTACCAATCAGCAGCTGTTGATGAGGGAATCAGGCACCAGGAAGAAAGGTTGGGAGTTTATTGGCCAATCCTGGGTTTTGGCACCAATGAAGGGAACTCCTGCACAGTGGGGGCTCTCTTCCAAACCCCAGATGATACACAAACCACACTCAAACACCGGTTTTCAAAGAGACCCTTTATTAAGCAGGGAAAAAAAAGTTAAAGTGGATGTTTTCTGACTCAGACAGCATTGAATGGCCTTGCAGGTATCATTCTTAAGAGAAAAAGGGGATATCTCCGTTAGAGTGGGCTAGGATGCAGTTGTAAAGGAGGTAGAGGATGAGGAAGAAGGGGAAGGGGACCAGGGATAGGGGAGAGAATATTTTTCCCAGAGGGACAAAGGACTGCCTCTGGATAGAGAGGAGACAGACATGGCACATGGGCAAATTGGTGGCTTATCAATGTAAAGGGGGAAGCCCTGTGTTAGGACGAGGTATTGAATTTTAATTGAGCATATTAATTAGGTGACCCAAGGGGGGCTTCTGCCTGCTGGACTTTGGTAGTCAGCCTAAGGAGGAAGAAGTGGCCAAATAAGGGAATAGATCTTTAGGAATGTAATCTAACAGTTTTTAGCAAGGCAGAGGAAATAGGGAGAATGACATGGCCTGCCAGAGCCACGTACTCAAGTGGGCTAGTGTCCATTCATTGAGTAATATGGTTATATTTTTAAGACATGTCTAGGTCTGGAGATAGAGCTCAATGGTAGAGTGCTTGACAGGCATATATGTGGCCCCGGGTTCCAGCTTCAGTCATACACACACACACACACACACACACACACACACACACACACACACACACCCTAACCAAGGCCTAGAGCACACAAATCCCTAGAGAGAGAATAGAGGTTTCTAGTGACTTCCATAGCCTCTCTTAGTGAACCTATGACTTTATTAGGGGGTGGGGGTGTTCCCCAGAAGTTTCAAGACTAAAGTTTTCTGTATAACTTTCAGGTACTGATCCACAGAAGAGCCACTTCCTTCTCCTGAGCCACAAGGCACAGCCTCAGGAGTCTTATACAGTTTAGAAGCTTCTAGAATCAAGTTTCTCCTGAGTTTGAGGATGCTGAAAACCCCAAGAAAATAGTTTTGTAAGTCCTTCTTACTCATAAAGCTTTTCCCATTCACATGAACTGAATGGTCTCATCACGTGGACACAGAAGTCAAGAAGCAAAGAGGAAGTTGCTAACAGAGCCTGTAGGCCTTGAAAGACTTGCCTGCTCTGACATTGTTGGAATATGGAGTATGTTAGGCTTCCCTGGAGAGACAGACCATAAAATGAATATATGGCAAGCAGGGATTTACTAGACTGGTTTTTATACAATGAGGACCTCCCTACAATGAACAGAAGGTAGCCACTAGGGATGTCTCCTCCTTGGTTTCTTGACACACTTAATTTTGATTATGTGTTGATCCTATGCAACATGTTTTAAGTACATCTATATATATATATATTTTGGGCATGATGAGATAACTTAAAATGGACTCAGTGATTTTTTTAAGTACACAGTACATTGATATTAACTCTAACCTGTTCCTAACGTTTTTAACTTACTCCCATCTAGTTGAAACTCAGCATCCTTTGGCCAATCTCTCTCTTAACTTCATCCTGGTCTGCTTTCCTCTGAATACTCTAGATATTTTTGACAAAAGTAAAATAAATTTCATGTCCTAATAAGCCTATGATTATGTACCAAGAAAATATAAACTAATTAGGCATACAAATAAGAACATTTGAAGATTATTAGTGAGATTTCCATTACTGTGACTGTATACTTGGGAAGAGTCAACAGAAAAGGAGAAAACCATGTTCCCTGGTTGGCCATGGCGCCAGTGTATCATGGGGGAAGTATAGAGTAGAGGAGGCTTATTCACCTCAGGGCAGGAAGGAAACAGGAAGAGGCAGGGGTCGGCCCTAACATGTCTGTCATGACCATGCTCCCAATTACCTAACTTCTTCCCACTAGTCCCCACTGCTCTCACTCTTCCACTACTTTCCATTCATACCATAAAACTAACCCTTTAGCATAGAGGCCTTTGGGGGACACTGTAGCCCACAGTAGGCATGAAATAGTAACCCAAATAACCCACTCTCTTATTTATGTATTTAAAAGGCAAAACTCCCTAGGTTCAACTCATTTAATCCAGTATCACCAGAGTCTATTATTGACTTTACTCCTATAAATCTACCTCAGAGTCATACCTCTGTTCTCTTCAGCTCCAAACCATATTGCTTGAAACAAGAAACTTCAAGTGGCAGGACCTCTTCTGTCACATGATCAGGTATTCTGGGTGTAGCAGATGTATTTCTTTATGACAATGTCTGCAGCCCATCAGGTAAGCAAGGGCAGAAAAACAATTTTTCAGCAAAAGCAGGAGGAGAAGGTTCTGGTAAGAGCCATAGTACACAGCAGTCCAAGCTCGATGCTGAGTTCTTTATATATTTTAATATAAGACCTTACAGCTGGGTGGTGGTGGTACACGCCTTTAATCCCAGCACTTGGGAGGCAGAGACAGGCAGATCTCTGCAAATTTGAGGCCAGCCTGTTCTACAGCATGAAATCCAGGAAAGGCACAAAGCTACACAAAGAAACCCTGTCTTGAAAAACAAAAACAAACAAACAAACCAAAAAGACCTTACATTAGTCAGGTGTGTCCATTCATACCTTTCATCCCAGTACTTGGGAAGCCAAGGTGGGAGGATTGTTATGTGTTTGCGGGCCAGTTTGGACTATATAGTGAATTCTAGGCCAGTCAGCACTACAAAGCAAGATGGGGCAGGCAGGTTTAATGAGATAATAGTTTCAAAAAAATTTATATCATTCTATAGGCTCTGTCCCCAGCATTGGCTTATTGTGTAGTTTATCAGCTTATGGGTCTGTCTTGGTTTGGTTTTCTGTAGTTATAAAAAACACCATGATCCAAAACAACTTGGGAGAAGGGTTTATTTCATCTTACTACTCCAAGGTCAGGGCAGATACTCAAGGCACAAGCTAACAAGGCAGGAGCGAATGCAGAGGCCATAGAGGAATGTTGCTTATAAGCTTGTTCCTAATGGCTTGCTCAGCCTATTTATACAACCCAGAGACATCTACCCAGGGAGGCACCACCTACAATGAGCTGGCTCCCTACATAAGAAAAGTCTCTGCAGACTTTTCCTATAGGTCAGTCAGATGGACACATTTGCTGGATTCAGGATCTCTAAGATGACCAAGCTTGTGTCAAATTAACCCGCTATCACAGGGGCCCTGCTGATGTTTGGGTGCTTCAACTTCTTAAAAATTCTGGCAAAGTGTTCAGCTCAGTGTGCATTGTAAACACACTTCCCTGCATAAGCATCCCATCTCTGATCAATGTTAAGGATTCTGTGGTTACAACACCAGCAATAACATACCTCCAGAAATATATTCTACAAGATATTACTTCTGAAACACCATGGGAAGGTGGGATTCCTGGTACAATGTATAGTCAATTAGTTCCTCTCTTCAGAGGCTCACAGGATATAAATAGCCCTCTAGAAAAAGCCTGGAAGGTTTCATATGGCATCTTTAGCATCAGGAGTGTCCTCCCTGGGTATACATCTCATATTAAATACAAGTTGCTTTACTTTCCTTAAAAGGGGCAACCTTATCCTCAGTAAATGATCTACATTTGAGGGCTGAGATGGACCAGTCTTCCTTTCTGTTGTAATCCCAGATTCCTTGTTGCTTGGTAAATGCCATTTAGATCACCCTACACAAAGTTGTTTTGCTTATGTAGTAAGCTGAGAATACCTGACCATGTCCATCTACTTCTCTTAAAAGGTGAGTCATTGTGACTTGATTGCCCCTTTTCCAATCCCCTCTTCCTTGACTGTATTCTGTGTGCATCTACCTTGTGTCACTGCTGTTTCTGGGTGTCTCTCTGGTTTCTTACTCCCATGCATAGCTCAGGACCTGTCATAGTACAGTAAACATATGTGAATTGAGCAAACTGCAGCTCCATGTTGTCAGCTCTGAGTCAGAACTTGTTGGGCATTTAGACTTGGCTGGTACAAGGACAAAAGTGAATACTGAACTTAGTTTAGGTGACATTTTTCTGGTTTTGTGCATTGTATTCAACAAATTTATGATATCAAGTATTTTTAACTTAAACCTCATCTATGTCTTATATTCATTTATCCCAGTTAGCCTGATGCAAATGTTTGTAGGAAACACTTTTCTATAGCTTCCTATCAATGCTCTTATAGTTTTACTATTAAGATGTGTATATGTATGTATATGTATTGATGTTATATGTAATATAAATATATTAGTATATATTCATGTATATATAAAAATAGATTTAGGGGATATACTCAATTGGTAGGGTGCTTACCTAGAATTCTCAAACTCTGAGGTCAATCCCCAGCAAGGTAGAAATGGGATGGTGGTGCTTTCCTGTAATCCCAGAGTTTTGGAATAGGAGGCAGAAGGATTAAGAGCTTATGGTGAATCTTGGCTATATAAAGAGCTTGAAGTCAGCCTGAACAAACCCCCCCCAAAAAAAAAAACAAACAAAAAAACTAGAGAAAAACCTCAGTCCAACATCTGGCAGTACACAATAATTTCTACTAATGTTCACAAGACATGCTATAAAAATATGCTGATCTTCAGAAGCTAACATAGGGGACTTGCAGCTATGAGTATTTTTGAAATTGATACATTCTCACATTGTTCTGTCTACTTGTGATGGCTAAGGTGAGTCAGTTTTTATCACAAATTGATCTCTATTACTGCCACCTGTACCCTCGCTCTTGCCCTTGGATTAGAAGCTGTAGTAGTTAGAAATGCAACTATAAGCCTTGATTCAGATCTCTTAAATCATTCACTGGAAGTAGGGTTGGTAATGTTTCAGGGGTGGTGGTAGGATTCAAGACCATGGCTTTGAATAGGACAGGCAGTTGCTCTAATACAGAGCTACTTTTCCTGACTTTTTTTAAATGACAGGGTCTCCTATGTAGCCTAGGCTGGCCTTTAACTTGTCAACTATCTTGGGGATCCCATGTGCTAGGATTACAAATGTGTACAGACATGGCCTTTCAGTGATTGGTTTAAACTAGCTCCTCTTGTGATCTGCTGACTGTCTCCTTAAAATCCAAACCCCAGCAGTCCGAGAGAGTTGTAGCTACCTAGACTAGTTCTCTCTGCTTGAAAATTCCTATACCTCTAGTTTATAAAACCTTGTTAGTCAAAATATTTAGTTAGGTATGTATGTTTGACCCCTGCCCTCTTGAACCATGTGCTACCAAAACACTGTGCTTCTCAGGTATGAGAGCTGAAATAAAAGGGCAGTATGTTACTCTTTGCTCAGTTGAGTTGAGATGCCTTCCCTAAGTGAGAAAAGTGAGATGCTCAGATAAATTGAGGTGTTCAGTCAGAATCAGACTAGCTTTCAAATGAGAAGCCCATCACATGTTGGGAAGGTAGTCAGTTTTTATTGACACACTTGATCGTCATCTTGGTTTTCTGATGGCCAAGTAGAATATTAACAAGACTCCAATGATGATTGTTACTGCAGAAAGTCCTACTACCCACAGAGCAGGGGAATCCATGGGGGTGCCTGTGGAATGGAAAGGTGGGTTAGTGTGTGCTGAATCAGCCCAAGCTATCCTAGATCTTGACAGAAGCAAGTAGTCTTCTATAGGAATGGTGACTACTTTTTTTTGGGGGGGAACATACATTGAACACTAAGGAACAGGGCAAGAAAGCAACTTTTAAGGATGAGGGGAATGACTGCGACTTGCTACGTAGCAAGGCTGTGCTTTAACTAGAAATCACCCTCCTGCCTCGCTTTCCAAGTGCTGAGATTACAAGCATGCAGGATTGTAACTAGCTAAGTAGCTGGTAATTTGATATCTTCCCACTCACTTGAGTATCTATGAAGAATGTCTTTAGGGTCCTTAGTGGATTGGAGAAGGATCACAGGGCCCTTGCTAGAGATGCTGGCAGTGTTGTTTTCAAAATGAAGCTCAGATTTTCTTCCTGGTCGAGAGATGAGAGCTTGCAATTGGTTGTAAATTTCAGTTGTTCCTTAGTCCCTTGGCTCATGTATACAAAGCCAAATCCCTTGATGCACACATCTCCATTTCACATCTTATAAAAACCTTTTCTTGTGTGTTTATACAAACCCAATCAAGTCAAAGATTTTCAGTTTAACTCTGTGAAAGTGTTATTTCAGTTCACCAAGAGTTGGACATAGACAATCACATTCAATGATCTCTACCACCACATCCCCCGCCCTGCAACTAACATCCTCTCCTAGAAAAAAGAACACTGGCAATAGCATTCAGTTCCTTTATATTCCAGAGGTTATGTGTTCAAACAGGAAGTGAGGACACAAGCTGTTCTAATCCTATGTCTATCTGTCAGTTAAATGATCTGAGAAAAGTCAATCTATTGTCTTTACAACTGGGAATAATGGTCATAATCAGAATTGGCTTACAGTGGGAATATTGGGCATCATCAGAATTGACTTACATCTGTCTTACACTATGTACATTGAATTCCTAAGAGTTGCTTTTTTCTTGTAATTCATGATTCTTGAATCCTTAGGTGTTTTCTACAATTCAGAGACTAGTCAAGTGCAAGTGAGTGGGTCAAGTAGAAGCATTTACATTTATAAGGAGGTCAGGGTCTGGCCAACCCCAGAGCATACTCTGTGTCTAATTCTTCAACCTGTGTACCTTTAAGGGCACATTGAAGACCTGCATTCAGGTAGGTCAGGACATCTACTTTTGAAAACTGGCCAGATGTAAAAGGAAAAAGTTGACAAGTGGCTGTCTGAGGAAATAAGTCAGTTAGTAATGTTCTTGCTATGTATGCAAGCATGAAGACTTGAATTTGGCTTCTGGTTTAGTCAAATTTGGTATAAATTGAATTATAGTTTTTAAAAACCCGAGATTGTGGCAATCTAGTCAGCTCTGCCCTCAGTGCAGTTAGTACTGAGGGAAACTTCATTAATGAGATAAACTCTTTGTTAACGACAGAGGCTAACACAGTAGGACTTCAGGATTCACTTAGGTCTGGATGCATACAGCTAAGATACTCACTCCTTGAAGCAGGACAGATTACCATGCAGGACAGTGTCCCAGCGGGCTGGCAGACCAGTGCACTGCAGTGCAGGTATACCTGAAGGTTAACAAGTCAATATCATATAGACATTTTCCATATCAGACATCTCCCAACCCCATACCTCATCTCCAAAAAGTTGAGAAAGTGTTATAGCCATCTGCCTAAGTTAATGTCACAATAGTCTTGAAGAACCAGAGTCCAGGTGTCAGATGGCACTCATGTTCTTGGTAACACCTTGAAGAAGCTGCCCTCAATATCAAGAGCCAATGTTGAAGGTCAAAGAACCACCTTAGAGAGGTGGTAGAGGAGTAAAACCGTCCTGAGTTCTGGAGATTTTAAAATTTTACAAGAGTGTGGAAGGAGATACCATACCTGTCCACCAAAAGCCTGTTTCTCCCTTACATCATTGGTGAAGCTGAAGGTAGAGATGCTGAAGCGTTGGTGATGAGAAGGGAAGGGCCTTGATGCTTTCTGGACAGCGATCCTTTTGGTCTGATAGTTGTCTCCAGCATATGGGCATCTAAGCCAAGAGCCACAGTTGTGAGGATGGGCTTATTTGGGGGACCACCCAGGTACATGGAGGAGCCACTTACCCCTTCACCAGGATTGGCCACTGTGGTTGATGAAAAGGCTTAGGGCCAGGTGTGGCCCAACACTGCTCTAGCAGTAGCCCCAAAGAGGGATCTGTTCTGTGAAGGATGGAGACTTCAACATAGATAGGATCCTGGAGTAATTTCACCAGTGGGTAGTCATTAGCACCATAGTAAGAACCATAGGTTTTATCTGCACAATGAAAACCAGAATTAAAGTGGAGCTAGGGGATACTTAGTAGATAAAATACCTGCCTATAGAAGCATGGGTATCTGAACTCGACCCTGAGAACCCATATGAAAAGACCAGGCTTGATGATCTGTGCTTATAATCCTAGAGTTAGCAAAGCAGAGATAGAAACTCCAGGCCAATGAGAGATCCCATCTCAGGAAAAATGTAGATGGCACACAAGGAAATGATCTGAGGTTGAACTCTACATTCTCATTCCCATTCCCTCCCCTACACACACACACACACACACACACACACACACACACACACACACACACACACACACTGTTAAACTTACCATCAGAACTAGGAACTACTAGCAATTAGCTTCATATCCTAAATACCCGTACAAATGTCGTGTTGCCAAGTCAGACTGACAGACTTCCAGTGTGATTCACTGACTAGGAAGGGCTTACCCTTGGCAATCTGAAGCTCCAGATTGAGAGGCCCAGGCTGCATCTTAGGAAGAGGTGGTGGGAGACCCAGCACTTGCATATTAATTGGGGATATGCTGCTGAGAATGGAGTAGCTGCAGCTGACTCGGAGCCTGTAGGAAAATAAGATTTTAGTAGTATGGGTATGCTGGCCACACCTGCCGATTTTAACTCCAGAGCAGCATTCGGTAGGTTTAAATTAGAGGTGATTTTTGTCCTAAGAGCTGTTTTCCATTGTTACTATGCAAATAGGACCAGTATGAGTTGGTGAGAAAACCTTGTAAGAAACAAGTATGCTGCATGAGACAAGGTGACTAGTGCAAAGCAGGTAATTTGTGAATGTCTTACAGGTGAGGGGATATGAAGCATGAAAATGACTGGTAAGAAGCCAAGTGAAGGTGCCTCATGGAGGCTCCATGCAAGGACAAGCCTAAGGTTGGAGAGGCTGAGAGCATCAAGTGCTGAGAGGAGCAACATAGGAGTTATCTCACAGGGATCTCAAGGCAACAATAGTACTTTTTTGCTTTAATCTATAGTAGTGAAGCTCAAGTGTAAGACCTGAGGAGATCAAGTCTGAAAAGGAATTCTCTCAGCCATGACCTAGACAAGGTAAAAATGAAGGGGCCCAGGTGAGAAACAAGTCTCCACAAGGTGGAAGGAACAGAAAGAAGTCTTGTGTTGGGAGCAGAGACCCAGGTAATATATACACAGCAGTCTACATGAGTGGTAAACTGAGGTAGCAGGCAGATTCACCTATTGCTGAGAAGTGTTCTATAGTGGGCTCAGTTTACCCCAGGATTCTTGCCTTATGAAGAAAAGGCCTACAGGTCAAAAGTGATTACCTGAAGATGCTGTCTCGGGTAATAGAGCCACTGTCCCAGGCTCTCACATCTTGAGTGGCCACTAGCTCATTTTCATATACGACCTGGTCTCCAGTGATCTGTCCAATGGGTAAAGAGAAGCTGTCATTTCTATCTATTGACTGAATAGCACATCCATGTTGCCCAGACCAAACTCTTAGCCTTGTCCTATATTGTATCTTATTTTCTGATCCCTACAGAGAGGCAGGGTGTCCTGTCTGTGAATAACGTGGAAAAGTAGGGCTTATGCTTGATGCAGAACCAAGGAATGAGAGATGATTTAAGTACTGAAGATTAGGCAAATGGACCACTCCAATCCAAGTCAGCATCCTCCTCCTGATTACCCTACATTCTGCAAGTGTGAAGAATCTGTTCCTTGTATTTGCTCCCTACAGAATGGTGGGGGAAAAGCTGGGACCATGGCAGAGGCATTTGCTGAGTGCCAACAGAAGTGGCCATCCTCTAAGCAAGGCCTTTTTTGCCCTAGAGACTGTTCTAGACAGCAGGCAGTGGTCAGGGATGTTCCTCATGACTGTAATATCTCAACTTATCTCCTAACCACTCAGGCACTGCCTCCACCCCCACCCCCAAGGCACTCTTCTCACCTGCCTTGTGGTCCCACAGGAAGTAAATGGAAAGTGGAACAGGACAAAGGTGGGCGTTGCCATCACAGGATCACATCCACTGTCACTCCTGAAGACCAAGTGTAGTGAATCCAAGCGCAGGGGTGGCGAGGTCACATTCCTGGACACAGCAATGGAGAAGCGGCCCCCTCTGGTGCACTGGGAGGTCACTGCAACACCAGAGATGGGTGAGATCAGGTCACTCCTGAGATGGAGCCAGGTGGACCTGAGTCTAATAACTCATTTGCTTCAGGTGTCCCCATAGTGAAGTTGGAATTTCTACTGATGACATGGCAACAGGCTCCCAATGACCACGTGCACCAAAGCCTTGCCACAGTCACTGAGACACAGCTGTAAGTTGGCTACACCTGCATTTGTAGGGCAGGTGTGGGAGCACCTGCCATCTTTTACTGCTTAGAACTGGGCTCTGCATGTTTAATGTACTAGGAAACCTTCAAGCTTGATATGGGGCATGTGAATAATCACTTGGGCAGGATTCTTTCTAAACACAATCTTTATACCACCAGCCACTCAAGTGGCTGTTCCTTGGGAAAACAAAAGAGTTCAATTAGTAAGTACCTGTCACTTAGACTTAATTTCTTAATGTCCCTGCAGGTTTCCTTTATATTTGACTTCTAGATTAGACAGTGAAAGGCTATAGAAAGTTCTAGTTCTAGGCAGCATTGCCCATCCACTAGCAACCAGTTGCTTTTTATTTGCTGGCTGAATAAAGCTTTCCCTGCTCTGATGTCACCAGCAATCACTAAGCCCCCTTTTCTCAACTGAATTGAGATGGAAGCATATACCTGTGTTTCCATAGTAACAGGAGCCCACCTCTTCCTCTTCAGAGCTGTAGCAGCAACCTAACTCATCACAGTCTCCTTGAGAGATGGGTGAGGGAGCACAGGGCAGCCTTTCCTTTACTGGCACAGGCTTGCACACTTCAGTGCTCAGAGTACCTGGGGCTGGATATTGAGAAGGGAAGAGGAGCTCAATCTAGGCAGCAGGGTGGTCCTTCAGTGAGCCATCCTGTCATAAAACCTGGGCTTTGAACTCCAGAATATCCAGACCACCTTAATAAGCCTGTTGACTCTACTCACTGGATTAAATCCCAAAGGAAGATCAATATTAAGTCACCTTGTCAGAGTCTCTTGAAATGGATCCCTACTGAGGAAAACATTCTCCCAGTTCGTGTAGGAGCAGTGAGGCTCTTCACATGCCTCCCAATGACCACCTTTCTAGATCTTTAGAGGGACCTATCAAGCTTTGCCATGGGTGATAGATACCACAGGAGCTTCCCATGCCATAGGACTTACAGTAGCTTTCAATATAGAATTGCCTAGGTTTCTTAGTTAAATGATCAAGTGTCCCCAGATGGAGATGGAAGACTGCAGCATGAGATGTCTTCTCTGGCTATTTCCTATTGCTAACTTTTGTTTTCCACCCATTCCAAAGGGTGAGAAGGCTCCTGGTTCCAGCAAGGAGGTAATTCTCATTTAAATTCCAACTTTGTAAATCACAAGTGAAAGTGCTTGGCGAGAGACCCATCAGAACCAAGAGCCTTGGGTCAGGAAGTAAGGTGCCAACTCCTAACCAAGCCCAGCCTCAGCCTCTACAGTTAATTTTCCTAAGGGCTGACATGGAGGGAGGAGTCCTTCTTAGCATCATTTGTTGATGCTACCTGGAATAGACAGGAGTAACCGAAGAGCACCTTCTAGGCAGGACCTTCCCCTAGCCTAAATGTTTTCTACACTTACCTTGAAGACCTAAAGGGCACTTAAGCAGTCTCTTCATTGCTCCTGCCATATGGCCAGCTACATCCACCCCTTGCACTCCAACTACCATGACATAGTAGGAGCCCTGAAGAGACAAGCAACAGTGATCAGCCTGGCTGGTGGTAGGAAGGATTCTTCTCTGATATCTGGGGTCTACTTACCCTCAGAGTGACATAGCAGCCATTGTACATAGCTTCCAACACCAGGGGGCCACCAGGTCTGTCCATCACCCACGTACCACAGTCAGAATCATTCTTTAGCTTGTGTGGCAGCCCTTGGCTATCTAGGGCAGGTCAAACGTGAGAAGCACAGTGGTTAAGTATTGGTGGATAACCAGACCCACCACTTGACCCCAAGGGAATTCCTTCATTCAGAAAAATACAAGACAAGGCAAATTTGGAAGTAGCAATTTCAACTATTCATTCTGTAGGTAGGGGCTGTGAAGATTTTAAAAGGAGGAAAGGGTTGAGGAAGTTTAAAAGTAGGAACCTGGTTAGTCTGACTTACCCCAAGCTGTTAACTCAGGACTCTCTGCCTCCAGGCTGAGGTTCATGGTAAACTGGAAGTTCTGTAGCCCACAGTGGAGTACACCTGGCATCTCGGTCACATACTGCCCACTCAAAGGAGGACAGAATGGGAAACATAGTAAGATGTCCAGCAGAAGCCACAGAGTGCTACCTAGAGTCTGCCTAGCCATCCTTTCTCTTCCACTAGCCCACATCCACCAGGAGAGATTCCTTTATATACACACAAGGACAGCTTGGTTTGGGTGATAGCATTAACAGCCGGCAGGTGGAAAAGACTTTGATGATTCTTTCCTTCTGGAGATGCAGTCCACAGATGCATCTCATTAAATATTTAATCCCCTGGTCTTCAGAGCTGGGCTGACCTCTTCCTTTTGGTTAAAGGCAGGCTTCTTGGGTTAGCTGCATGTAGCAATTGTTCTACTAGCTTGTCTTCAGAAAAAGGAGACTGAATGCCTTCTAGAATGTTGCATATTTAAGTGAGGATCCTAGCTGCACTGGCCCAGGTGAATGATGAGTGACAGGAACTAGGAACTGCATAGGTTTCAGCCTCTCTTAATTTTCAGTTTTCTATCTGGAAAAATGAGAATGATTGTTAGGGCAGTACTGATCTTAAGGATTCCATGAGAGATTTAGGTCAAATACATGGCACCATGCTTGGCCAAGCTGGGACAGTGCAGGCAATGTCCTTGGGCTGAGGTTAGTTTCTTTAATGGCCCTTGTTCCTTTCTCCTCTGATTCTAAGCTTTCATGGGAAGTCACTCTGCAGTTGGTTCAAAATCCTAGGATCCCTTAAACCTGATTTGCGAGTCAAATTGGTTTAGAACTTGGCCCTGTACTCAGAGAGAATCCTATCATGGTTCTATAATCTATAATCCTAGCACTCTGGACATGGAATCAGGGGAACAAGAAAATCCATATTTGGCTACATATATAATGGGAGTCTTGTTTTGGTCTATTATATAAGATCCTATCAAAAACAAACAAACAAAAAACAAAACCAAACAAACTAAAAAACCCAAATTATGGAGGGAAAATTAGAGGCTTGTGTGAGCTATTTTGTAACTGGGGAATATGAACAAGAGTCCATCTGTTCTCCTTTGTGCGAGTGAGGACTGTTCTGAGGGAAGACAGAAGCACCTCTGGGGTCTTGTTTTCAACAAGTCAGAATGAAGGGCCATCCAGAGTCACTTGGAGGTGACGACTTCCATCGCCAGGCTATTCTTTCATTCCCCTTCTCTGCATAGGCTCACAGGACATGCTGTTAGGAGCTGTTCTGCAGTGTGACACTTGTTCTGTTCTGGTCTTGTCTGTGCTGTCCTATAGACCTCATCCTTGCTGTGATGACCACCATGGGTGCAAGGCCATCCTTTTCTGCCATGGGACTAGGAGGGTAGCTAGTTAGCCTGACTTCTAGAGGACTGTTTGTATAAATTAATCTTAATTTCTGTCTCTCTCTTCTCTTTTGCTCTCTGTCTCTCAGTAGAAAAAGATTATGAAAGTGAAGAATAAATCAAATTGACAAAGGAAGTGGGAACTAATTCAAGACTTTGTGGTTAGGATTTCATGATAGGGTGGCTGGATACATGCCTTCCCTATCCCTTAGGCTCATTTACCCAAATGGGTGGACATGTGGACTTCAAAAGTAAGTTCTGAGCACCGTCAACCAATGGGCTGTCTCCCAGCATTCCTTTTATTATCATAAAAGCAGGCAATTATCACAGCTTCTACCTGTGACATTTAAAACACTAACAGGAGGTGAAAAACCCTTAACTCTAGAGTGTTCAAGCAATTTACATTTGGCTCCTGTAGACATGGCGGGTGTCTCCTGCCCATTTAGTATTTCTAAAAGCCTATGGTGAATTCCTCCTCCACTCTCCTGTGCAAAACAAGGACAGAAGCAATAAGGTTGATGGTCAGATGATTGACAGCTGGGTGGTCCTTTGATTGGCAGGTATGACTACAACACAACTAAGCGATTCATGTGGTTTGGGGTAGTAACAGATGATTTTATATGTATTCTCCAAGGAATCAGGGACTCCATTTGTGTTCTTCTCAAAACTAAACAGAACTCTCTTTCTCTCCATCATTGTGGTTTGAGAAAGACAGCCCATTTCCCTGAGTGCAAAGGCTGTTTAATATTGGATGAGAATATAGAGATATCATGTTTAATATGTCAGATGCCAAGGTGTGTGTGTGTGTGTGTGTGTGTGTGTGTGTGTGTGTGTGTGAGAGAGAGAGAGAGAGAGAGAGAGAGAGAGAGAGGAGAAAGAGAGAAAGAAAGTGAGAAAGTGGGATGTGGAAATTTGTAATTTCTTTCTTTTAAGGCTGCCCTAATAGTACCACCCGTGGGGTATTCAGAACAACAGTTTATTGGCAGGCAGTAGAGGACACTAGCACTGTGAACTCAAGGTGTCTGCAGGGTCACAATGAATACCAAGGGAAGATTGCTTCTGTGTCTTTCTGCTTCTCTCCTGGCGGCTGCCAGCAGCCTTTGGCTGTCCTTGCAGACATGGGCTCCCATCTCTTGTCTCATATGCCATATTCCCTGTGTGTTTTCATATTGTCCTCCACCTGTGTCTGTCTCTAGGTCCAAATGCCCTTTTAAAAAATTGTGGACATTGGTCATTTTGGATTAAAATCTACTATGATTTCAGTTTTTGTTTGACTATGTATAAAGACCCTATTTCCAAATAAGAAAGGGAACATTCTGAGGCACTGGGCTCTGGGAGTCAACCTGTCTTCATGGAGGGTGGAGCTATTATGTTAGCAAAAGAAAAAAAAAGAAAAAGAAAAATCAAACAAAAATGGAAATGTCATTTCTATCTTAATATCCTAATCTTGCCTTGACTACACCGAAGGGATTGTAATCTCTTTCCTTTTTGAGGGAGTGGATCAGTTTTGTACCCAATGGCCACTGGGTATGTTGGGAGTAATGTTAGTGGTTAATGAACTAGGGATGGGGTTCAAGGATAGGGAATTTGGGGAAAGGTGGTCATTTTCTTAGGCTTACAATCGCTACAGTTTTCTCACGGTTGCTCTGAGCTAGCTGGAGTTAGCCAGATGTCTCAAGGCATCTGACATATCATATGTCTTATCCTGATCTATCACGTTCTCAGCAGGCACCTAGTTTAACCATGCTGTGGTCTTGCTTGTCTGATCACATACCTTTGTACAAGGTTTCCTCTTTGTGGCCTGCTGGCAGCCCTGTCTCCCTTTGCCCAGTTTTTGTCCTTCCCTTGGGACACAGGTTAAAGGGTCTAGCCCTGAGATCAAAGCACCAGAATCAGGGGAAAGGGGGGGAGGGGGCTTGTTTGAAATGCAGTTTGGCCCTCACTTCAGGTGACTCAAATAGAAACTGGGGTGGGGTTGGTGCTGCGTGCTCTGGTGTGCAAGCTTCCAGGTGATCTGAATCCCACTCCACCTGGAGGAACTGCCGAAGATGGTGAGGACGGGCAGGAGCTTTCTGCAGGCCTCACCTGGGAGGACTCCCTTACTCCTCACAGGAGGTGACTCTTGCTGGGTCAGCTTTCCTCCTCAGTCTCTGTCCCACTTGGAACTCCATTTTCCCTTTGAGACTGAGAGTTTGAAGGTGGGTCAACTTCCCCCAAGTATTTGTACTTCACTAACCTCATATACTAAGACAGTATTGGTTAAGTAAGTAAACTATTTTCTTTTTAATTTTAGACATTTAATCACTTAGAAGATTTATAAACAAAACAAACAACCCAACAACAAAACAACATTCTGGGGCTAAGGATGCAGCTCAGTGCATAGGATGCTTGCCTAGCGTGTAAGAGGCCCTTTGTTGATGTCCAGTACTACACATACTGGGTTTGGGGATACACACTTGTCCTTCTACCACACCAGAGGTGGAGGAAGGAGGATCTGAAGTTAAATTTCACCTTAGCTACATGGAGAGTTGGAGGCTAGATTGGGTTACAAGAGATCCTGTTTCAAAAACAAAACAGAAAACAAACACAAACAAAATCACCTTGACCCTATGTTTGTGCTTTTCATGCTTGCCAAGGACAACCTGTTGCATCTTGGCATGGGCACTCTGAGCACACATAGAACCATGCTAGGTCTTGTTCATGTCACTTTCTATTTGAGACTATCTCTTCAGAACTTTTGGTCTCACTGCAGGAACCTAATAAAGCTGGCCCAGGGTACATGGCATGTGGAGTCTGGGATCTGGTGCCTTCCTGACCTCAGAAGGAGTGCAAACCCTTCTGTGACCTGAGTCCAGTGCAGCCTAACTTCATTATTATGTTTATTGCATGGTGAATGTGCCTGACAGCTTGTGCCAGCATATCAATGCTGGTTTACTCTGGGTACCTGACATCAACATACTATATCTTTGTTTCCTTTTAAACTCTACAAACACTTATTATATAAATGAGAATAAGGAAAATAAAAAGAACACTTTACCACATTCGAATTTTTTCTTAATTTCTTCCAGTCATCTTCTTGTCAATTAAAAATTTGATTAAGCCTTTATAAACACAAACATGTTTATCATTACTGCTTATATTTGGAGTTGATTTGTTCTCCTATTTTCTGTCCTATCTGTGATGGTCTGCTGTGGATATCGCTCTGTGTAAATAAAATTCTGATTGGCCAGTGGCCAGGCAGGAAGTATAGGTGGGACAAGAGAGAAGAGAATTCTGGGAGGTGGAAGGCTGGGGCAGGGAGACACCACCAGCCGCTGCCATGACAAGAAAGAGATAAGGTACTGGTAAGCCACGAGCCATGTGGCAAAGTATAGATTAATAGAAATGGGCTAAATATAAGAGTAAGAGCTAGACAATGGTAAGCCTGAGCTAATAATGGCCAAGCAGTTTAAATAATATAAATGTCTGTGTCTTTATTTCATAAGTGAGTTGTCGGACTAACAGGGCTTGGTGGCTCCTGGAGAGAAGCTCTGCAACTACAAATGGTGCCCAACGTGTTGGCAAGAGTTTCCACCTAAAACCTAAGAAAAAAGATTCTAAAACTGAGCTAAAAACAGCTTCCTAGTTGTCTCTCTCAAGTTAGCTTCAGCCTGCCAGTTTGATCTGCTATGGCAGGTTCCTGGCGTGTGCGTCTGACCTGCAGTGTGGCAGGAATGAGGAGTCTACAAGTGGCACTTTACTCAGCTGCATGGTAGATTTAGCCTTTGCTAGTTAAAAAAAAAAAATGGTTTCTGGGCTATGTGCTGCTTTGATAGAACTGCTTCTGATAGAACTGCTTCTGCTCCAGACCCAGAACTTTGATAGAACTGCTTCTGCTCCAGACCCAGAGCTGGTGGTAAACTGTACCACCTCCACTTTGGAAAGCTGAGGTGGGTGGAGCCAGCAGCCACAGCCGCATTTCAGTCTTACAAAGATGGATATTACACAGATAATCTGGTTTATGTTGTCTTTGGGATTTTTAACTGCAGAAAAAGATTTGATCGTAAAAGCTATTGAGTTAAACAAATGCGTAAATTTTAAAGGTAACTTGACTTCAGAATTTGGATATAAGGATATGTTGCTTTGGAAAAGAGTCTCTGCTTTTGTTTCCACAGAATGCCAGAGGCTGTGGATTTGTTCCAGATTAAGATATATCAGGTTTGATCAGCCAAGACCACCTGAAAGGTCTCAGATGACACCATGGCCCAGATGATCCAACATTCAGAATGGTTTCAAGGCAACTGGCTCAGAGGTTTACCCTCAAAGACTACTCCATAATCCTAAAATTTTCTTTGTGTCCCCATAAGATACAGCACCCCCCTCCATCAGTAAGTAGTAAGAGAAACTACGCCCAATTTCCCAAAATTATCAAGCTGGCTTTGGAGATGGAATTGGCTCACTCCTTCTCTAAACTCAAACATATTGCTAAAAGAAAAGGTTAAGAGATTTTTGTGTCCCAAATCAGAAGAGCCCTCTGGTGTGGGACAGAAAAAAAACCAATATTTTTCTTTAAAGCAGTTTGATTATAAATGTGTTCTCTTTCTAAAGAAGACAAGGGGATATGATATAGATATAATAGGATAAAAGGGTAGATTAAGGAACTTACTTCTAAAGAGCAACAACTTGTTTAAAATGTTTTACATTGGTATAGATTTTAGTCTATTGATACAAACTTAAAGTTAATTTTTTTATACTGTGTGTATATTTCTATTTGTGTTTAAGGTATTATGTTTGTATAGCTCATTTTAAATTGTAATGGATAATTAAAATAGATTAATAATTAGTCATCTATGATAATCATACTCGTAGCCATGTTAGTTAAGTTTTCTACATATACATAGAGATATTTCAGATAGATAGGTAATCTTCAAATACTTCAAAGACCTACAGAATATGGCATTTAAAATATTTTTAAAATTTAGCCTTTCTGGACAGTGAGACATATCTGCTCCTGGCAGCACCAATTTACTTCAGAGAGGAGGATGGACATTGAAGACACTTCATATCTTATTTTCACCTTGGCAAAAAATAGCCATTTGGGCAAGAAACTGTTCTTGCCTGGACTGCTTGATCAACTGGATATGCAGGACCCATAGAAAGGTGACCACTGAACTTGGCTTGACAAAATGGTTCTTCAGGTTCCTGCCTCGCAGGCCAGACATTCTACAGGACACTAAAAAAAGTGACCGAGAGACTCTAGCCCTTTGGGATGAAGACAAATGCCCCAACTTTACAAAGGAACATTATGTGACTATCCAGGCTGCCAGCTGTTTCTGTCTACCCTGCAAGACTCCCGAAAGTTGCTTGCATCCTTCTCCCGGTTCTCAGGTAATATTATATCCTTCTGAAGTCTTTGATGTGGTTGAAGACTAGATAGTTATAATTTTCTCAGTTATGATAAAAGATAAGTTAGATATAAAACCTTGGACTCACAAATATAAAATAGATAGGATATTTTCTTTAATATTGTAACTTAATTCTTGCTTGATAATTGTTTTATTATATGTAATTTTACTATGTAAAAGTTAAAACCTTCCTTAAAAAAAAAAAAGAAAAGAAAAGGGGAAGTGCTGTGGATATCGCTCTGTGTAAATAAAATTCTGATTGGCCAGTGGCCAGGCAGGAAATATAGGTGGGACAAGAGAGAAGAGAATTCTGGGAGGTGGAAGGCTGGGGTGGGAAGACACCACCAGCCGCCACCATGACAAGAAAGAGATAAGGTACTGGTAAGTCACGAGCCATGTGGCAAAGTATAGATGAATAGAAATGGGCTAAATATAAGAGTAAGAGCTAGACAATGGTAAGCCTGAGCTAATGGCCAAGTAGTTTAAATAATATAAATGTCTGTGTGTTTATTTCATAAGGGAGTTGTTGACTAACAGGGCTTGGTGGCTCCTGGAGAGAAGCTCTCCAACTACAATGGTCTGTCTTCAAATCCTTCACTCTGTTTTGCTTCATTTTTCTTCCTGAAAAATGCCCTTTCACAATATTTTAGTAAGACCTTTGGGCCCCAAACTTGAGGCCCTAATTTTACAGGGCCATCAGAATGACTCGATGTTGACAAACTATAAAGTGGGGTGCCTCTAGATTCTGATGAAGCATTCCCACACTTAGTTTCTATGTTAGTGTTGTGACTTGGGAGTTCTGGTTCAAACAGCCATGCAAGGCTTTTCCAGTACCAGTCTTTCATAGGAGCTGACTAGGGTCCTTTTCTGGGCTCCTTTGGTGAGTGACAGCTCACACCCACTTCTTGCCTTCTGTGCATCCTTAAACCATTGTGGGCAGACCTCCAGAAAAAAAATGGAAATCATTGCAAAGGCAAATTTAGCTAACAGCTGCAGAAAACTCTCTTGTGGATCTGAGATGGGAATTGGCTAGGACATTGGGTAATGAATGTGTCCAATCTGTGTAAGAGACTGGGGTCATGCTTGTTAGAGTCCCTCACATCATCACTGCTGAGAGCAAGGCTCTGGCTGAGATTTAACATAGCATTTCGAAATTCATTAGTGAAAAATTAATAATACAAAACATTTTTGAAGGGCTGATCATCTCACTTGTAATAGCAAAGGACAGTTCTTGAAAGTGCTTTTTGTTTTCTCTTTCCTTGAGAAGAAATGAGTACTGGCCCAGATGATCAGATCTTTCCCTTTGTTTCCAAATTGCAACCTGACACTGTAGATCATTTCATCTCAAATTGGGTTGGGCTGGCCTGTGACACGCCTTGCATTTTTCTGTAGTCAAAGAGACAGATGATTCCTGTCCTTTGAAGGTTATAAAAAATTGCTTTTTGCTCTTTGTGTTTGTGTGTCCTTGTCTTCATGCTTAATATGTGTTTGCATGTAAGTGGAGGCCAGAGGTCAACCATAGATGTGGTCCCTCAGGCACTGTCCACCTTGTTCTTATGGAGAGGATCTGTCACTGGCCAGGAGCTTGCTAAGTAAACTGTGTTGGCTGGCCAGGGAGTCCCTGTGATCTGTTGTCTCTAACTCTCTAGTTTGGGACTATAACCATGAGCTGCCACACTTAGCATTTTTATCTGTTCTAGGAGCAAACTCAGGTCCTTATGCTTACAAGACAAGCAATAAATATACTGACTGAGCTATCATCCCAGCTTCAAGAATGGCTGCTTCTTGGTTGAAAATTATAAGCGTTGAAGATGGATTTTTTTCAACAAAATTTGCCTTTAATAAACACCATTGTGTTTCTATTATCTTTTTCTGTGCTTTTGTATTTTTGATGATTAGACAATTCCCTTAGCTTACTAATGAATGTCTCAGTCATTGAGGGATAATTTTTTCTTTTCCAGTGGTGTGTGTGTGTGTGTGTGTGTGTGTGTGTGTGTGTGTGTGTGTGTATGTGTGTGTGTGTGTGTGTGGAGTCCAGAGATTGATTTTGGGAATCATACTCTATTCCTCTTCCACTTCATTCTTTCTACTTTCTGTCTTTCAATCAAACCCAGAGAGATCACCACTCACAAGCTTGCAAGTTCTGGGGACACTCTTGTCCCATCTTCTAAAGCTGGAATTACAGGTGGCTTACCATGTAATTCTGGTCCTTCATGGTTGTGCTTCTGACAGCTGAGCTATCACCCTGACCCAAAGGACAGTTGTAAAGACACCTACCTTTATTTGAAATGCTCAGCACTTACAGAAAATTCATCTCACTAATGCTGCCTGCAGCTTTGTCCTGTACATGATGCTACTTTGCTACCACTTGAAAAGAATCCTGATAAAACCAGAAGGACCTATCTAAATTTTTGCTTACTAAATAAAAGCTCTAAGACCCACTGAATAATTGTAACTGAGAGTGGTGTAGGGATCATTGGAGGACTACTAGCTTTGCTCAGACTGACTGACAACAGTTTAGTGAGAATTGGGGCCAGAAAGTAGTTTTGACCATTTAGCGAAACTTAGATAAGTGTTGTGGCAAAGCAGTAAATCAGTTAAACAATGCCAAGACTGTGCATGATGGCTTATGTTTTAAATCTTGGAATTGAAAGACTGAAGCAGGAGATTCTCTGTGAGTCCCAGCCAGGGCTACATGGTGAAACTCTGGAAAAAAATTAAAAATGCAGTAAAACTACAGACATTACTGTAATACTCTATATAACCAGACCTTGGGGTGAGGACTTAGAGTGGAGTAAGGTAGTGACAGTGGAGTATAAGCTACGCATAGGTGAATCTGGAGTTTAGTTGATGAGGTGGCATCAGGTAAGTTCTCTGGAATTGATGAATGAATGACCAATGACAAACAATCAACAAACAGAATAGGAAATAGGCAGGAGGTAGACAGGAGATGTTAAGACCATGCCCAATGAAGAAGGGGGTTATCTGTTGAGAGGCATTTCCTAGATAAGGCATATCAGATCCCATATGCACTAGGCTCTGGGTATATAGGGCTACAGAGATGAACACTGGGGTTATGTATCAGATTCAGACCTAGAATGCTACTCTTCTAGTCCTAACATAAGGATTTCTAGGGATTTCTCATTTTTAAAGAACTATTTTTATTTTTTAATTGTGTGTGTGCATGTGTGTGCACGCGTGTGCATGTGCGCACGCATGTTAAGGGTTCTTGTATATATGAGTACAGTTGCATGTAGAGGCCAGAAGAGCGCATGACATCCCCTATGCTGGCTGCAAGAGGAGTCCTTGCTTGTAATGGCTGAGCCATCTCTCCAATCCTGTAGCCAAGAGCAGATAGCCTCTGGCAGCTGCATCTTCTATTGATGTGTGCACAGGAATTTTCCTCTATGTGGTTAAGAGCCTTAAGTTCATGCTTGCCAAATGTTCTAGTTTCTTTTTTTGTTGCTGTGATTAAAACACTTAGACCAAGAGCAACTTGAGGAGAAAAGGGATTATTTGGCTTTTACTACCTTGTCAATGGTCCATCATTGAGGGAAATTGGGGCAGGAACTCAAACAAGAACCCTGAGGTAGGAACCATGGAGGAGTGCTGCTGGCTCCCTCTCTGGCTTTCTCAGCTGACTTTCTTACATGGGCTGTGACCACTTACTGAGGGATAGTGCCACCCACAGTGGGCTGGGCCCTCCTCTTTCAATTAGCAGTCAAGAAAATGTCTCGTAGACATAACCACAAGCCAGACTCATGGAAGCAATTCTTCAACTGAAGTTCCCTTTTTCCAGGTCACTCTAGTGGTGTTGTCAATAAGAAAAAAAAAAAATAGCCAGGACAGGAAGATAAATACAAAACTAGGTTTTGTCCTAGCTTGGGGAGTCATTATTAAGTTGTAAAAATAAACGAAAGGATGGAAACTTTCGTGGTGTTGGTGTAGTCCAAAGGTGTCAGTAATAGGAAAAGATTTAGAAGTAAATAAATACAATTAAAACTAAAGCTACAGGAGAAGGAAGGCTATGTGTCTGTGTTCTTACCATGGACTTCTATACGTTAATATCACTTTTTGAGGCTGTAAAGAATTCTATTTGGTCAGAAATTCCAAGTATTATTCCCAAGTCATCAGGCTCATTGCTCACACTTCTCTGATCCATCTGGAGCTTTCTCCTTTGCTGCTAAATGATGTGGCAAATTGATATTTCTGCAACAGCATGGAGGGAAAAAAAGCCTAACTTGTTTTTGATTTATGCACTGAATTTTCATGCTCTGGGGCATAGATAATTCAGCACTGGCTGGAAATGAAGGAGAATATATTCAAAGTCATGTGGGGATTGGATAATACTGTTGGGTCGAATGTTATTTGTATGACTTTGGCAATGATTGATTTACCAACCTTTCATTATTTCCAGAAGAAGTTGGTTCATATACTTCTTTGTAAGTGACTCTTGGAGTATAGAGTTGATAGGTACTTGCTTGTGTCACAAAGCACTAAATGACATTCACTTCCATGCCCTAAAGAGAGTAGAGGTCATTCCAAAAGGTCATCTGCTTAGGATGGAAAGAGCTTTGCCTTGAGATGGAGGAAACTTGGTAATTACAGCCTCAACAAAGCCTATGCAATCATAAGTATACAATGTATTCATGCTTGGCTTCCCCCACCTCATTACAGTTGGCATATAAAAGTTACCAACTGACTTAGTCCATTTTGAATTACTATAATAAAATGCCCAAGGTTAAGTAATTTGTAAAGAGGTTTATTTAGTTCACAGTTCTGGAGGACTGATGTGATTATACCATCATTGGTTTCTGACAAAATTCTCATAGCAAAGGTTTAACATGGTTTAGAAAGAAGAAAGACAACACACCTAGAAAGCTGAATTCTAAAACAATCTACACTCAAGATATAAACAATGGCGTCCATTAAAGACCTAATCCAGGCACTAGAGTCTAAGTCTAGTCCTTTGAGACAAAAACAAATAATATTGTCCTTTGAGACAAAGACAGGTTGGTGAGTCCCTCAGGAATTCAGTGCTTTCTTTCAGGACACACCACTTCTCAACCCTGTTATTTGGGGACCAAACCTCAATCACACTGAAAGCATAGTCTTGATTAATGTGATGTTAAGTAGATGATGAGCTAGTTATGACTGTGCATGTTTGCCTGTCTGAGTCTCAGTTTTTTCAGCTGTGAAATAAGAGCATCTCTGTCGAGCATTATGAATGTCCCTAAACAGCACTAAAGTCTGTAACACAAGTGTTGAGACAGTTCAGTTTACTTAATTATCATTTGCCTCATTCTGATAAAAATATTATCTGTGGATTGAGATGAATTGGAAAACCTCACTGACTTGTCCATGATGATAAATCTGACTAAGACAACCTCAATTAGAAAAAATAAAACTCACTTGTAAATACTAATAGAGTATTTGCACAGAAGAGACAATATCAGTACCAATAAACAAAATATATTTCTTACTTTTTCTGTATTTACTTTGTGTGTCTGTGCATGTGTACAGGCATGTGTGCAATGTGGCACACATGTAAAGGTAAGGGAACAATTTCTATGAGTCAGTTATCTCTTTCCAACCAGGGGCCAAATTCAGGTTGTCAGGCTTGGTGACAAGAGCCTTTACCTGCTGAGCCAGTTCCCTGGTCCAAAAATAAAATACTGTTTTCTTAAAAATAAGATGTTTTGGTCAAATGTTTAAGATATGACTCGTGACCTTGATCTGTTTGGTTTCATTTTCAATTTAATTAAAGACATTGAATTTGGCCTTACTAGGTGGGTTTCCCACTGTAAGGTGTTCAGGTAAGATGAAGGAAAGGGGCACAGTTTCCGCCCACAGGAGGCTTAAGAAACTCAGAGAAGGTGTGCTGCTATATGGTGAGATGCAGGCTCAGTATGATGAGTTTACTTTAGTAATGTGTCCTGGGGTATATTTCTAAAGATTGTATTTGTTGTATTGTCTCCACTAGAAGACCCAGAAGAATGCCTCGGAACTTCCCAAGGGAACTGAGTGGCAGTCCCTGAGGATAGATGTTGATGTACTGGGAAAAGCTGAAGTCCCTGGAGAAGAATAGGAGCTCTTAGTCTCTGATGTAGCTTCTTTTAGGAGGGTTGGTTTAGACAACCTACCTAGACAACCGCCTACCTGGTAAAGATAGAACCAGGGTAATTGTACTTGGTATCCATGAGGGACTAGTGGAGGCTCTTACAAAGTGGCACATGTAATCTTTGTACAAAACCTCTAATTCATATCCTCTAAGATACTTTAAATCATCCCCAGATTATCTGTACATATAATACAATGAAAATAGTTGTTATATATCCTTAGGAAATAGTGACAAGAAAAATGACTGTACATGTTTAGCACATACAAATTGCTACTAAAGTAGGACTGGGTACATAATACCCATAATAAGGAGGGCCACCATGTATTCAGACCCTTTCTTACATGAAACCCCTGATATAGAGGGAGGCTGTGTACTCAGACCCTTTGTTTCATGGAGCCCTTCATAGAGAGGGCCACTGTGTATGAAACCCTTTTTCTATTTTGTGTCTTTGAAAAAGAATGTTCAGGGGCTGATGTGACAGCTCAGTAAAGTCTTTGCAGTGCAAGTACAAAGACTTTAGTTAAGTGCCCAGAACACATGCAGAAAATGGGGCATGATGGCATCTACTTGTAAGCCCATGTCCTCTTACTTCTCTATTGGGATAAAACACCATGCCCCAAGGCAACATATAAAAGAAAGCATTTGATTTAGATCATGGTTTCAGGGAGTTAGAGACAATGATTGTGGAGCAAAGGAACAGCTGAGAACTGGTAAAACAGCAAAGCTATGGGTAAGAGAAGTGGAGTCTTGGTTATCAGGAGTTGGGTAGGGTAATGGCTTGGAGTTGGTCAAAGACTACAAATTACAGAGAATGAAATGTCCTAGAAGTTTAATGAAACTATAGTCACAATGTGGATATAAGGTTTGCTGGGGATATACCCCACATCTGCAGTGTCATATCATGCATTAAAGAAACCATAGACAGGGATGGGTATATCAACAGCTGTAGTAATTGGGTTAGTAGGAATATGTACATCATCATACAGACTGCACAGATATTCAGCTTCAACAAAAAGGAAGCATTGTAGTTTCCAGTGCTGTGTATGTTTGGCGTGAGTCAGTCCAGATCTCCTATGGTTACTGTTCCTGAGACGTGGGAGCTGAGGTCCTTCATCTACTGAGAGCAGGCAGCAGCAAAGAGTTGGAGAATTTTGTTGTTCACCACTCCGGTTAGGAAGAAGGGTCAATGAGAACCTTCTCTGACCCAGCTGTGTTGATGAATGAATGGATGGTCAGAATAGAGCCCCTTACAAAATCCAATTTGAAAAGCTTTGCAATTGCATTTGACCATTTTTAAAACTTCTTATCCTATGATATCTAATTTCATCAGTCTTTTTTCCCTCCTTTTTTATTTATTATATTTGTGTTTAATTTTACACATCAGCCGTGGGTTCCCTGTCCTCCCCCCTTCTGCCCCTGCCTCCACCTTTCCCTCAGCCCCTCCCCTCCATTCCCATCTCCTCCAGGGCCAAGACTCCCCTGGGAATTCAATTCAACCTGGTGGTTCATCGGTCTTATAAAAAGATATTGGGATTTCCCTCAGAGCTGGATATGACAAAGTAGATCCTGCTGACTTCTGTGGGCATCCCTCCCTGTCTAAACTAGTTGTGTTGTATGGCTCACAACTGCCTTTAACTTCAGTTCCAGGGGAATCTGTTACCCCCTGCTGGCCTCCATGTGCACCTGCACTGATGAGGTAAACATACATACATGTATGCAGGCAAACATTCACATTCATAAGTAAATCTTTCAAAAGAATGTCAGTCACTGGCGGAGATATAAATTGTACCTCTGTTGTACAAAGCTCAGACACTTATTTTGAGTATTTTCCCCAAAATTTTGTCTTCCTTATAAAACTTTAAGGAAAATATTGCTATTCATAAGAAAAATAATTGAGTAGGGATGTAGCTCAGTTGATAAAAAGGTTTGCCTAGCATGCAGGAAACCCTGAGATCCATCACCAGTGCCTCATGAAAACAGGTGCTGGTAATCGTAGAAACCCCCAGGAGGCAGAGACAGGAAGATCAGAAGTTCCAGGTCAATATTGGCTATATATTAAGTTCAAGGCTAGCCAGGATCATTGACTTTTTCTCCAAAACAACTAAAATTCAGATACTTACTAAATGAAGATGAAGCAACTAAGAAATGAGTTTCTCTTGGACCTAAATTAAATGGAACAAGAGTTGCTTCCAAATGTTTTCTTTCCCTCTCATTTAACAATTTTTCATTCGTGCAGAATAGATCTGTATTTTAAACTTCAAATTGTTTATTGCCCATTTGTCTTAATGCAAATGTCCTGAAGTTAAATGGGGGCTGAAGAATCTATTGTTAATTCAAACTCATACCAGTGCAGAATTACTTTCCTTGGCCAATAAAACAAATCAGTAATGAATTTTTAGTTTGCTGAAACAAGAAGACCAAGTCTTTTCTTGCTCTTTTGAGAGCCCTCTTTTTTCCTGCAAGTAGCTTTCATCCATATGTGTGTGGGAATTCTTGTCAACCATACCATCAGAAGAACAAGCTTGCTTTTTGTTCAGGGGCAGGGGCAGAAGTCAGCATCTTTGTAGTCTGGACCACATGAAATAGGATGATGGCCTTAGAAGGATCCTGAAAATAACATTGTGATCTACCCCCTTTGTATGTGTGTGTGTGTGTGTGTGTGTGTGTGTGTGTGTGTGTGTGTATAAATTAGAGGACAACCTTGGGTTTGATGCTCAGGCACCTTTTGTTTGAGACAGGGTCTCTTATTGACCTGGTGCTTCACCTTGTAGCCCAGGCTAGCTGGCTAGCCATCTCTAGGGTTCCACCAGCCTCTATCTCCCATCTCCCAACTAATGAAATCACTAGGTTCCAGTGATTGGAACTCAGGTCTTCATGCTCTTGAGGCAAGTGCTTTTACCCACTGAGCCATCTCCATAGCCCCTCACTGTCATGAATTTCTAGGCATGTGGAATTGTTGATAATGTAGGTATTCATATATTTATTGTCACTAAAATATATGAGGTATTTATTTGAAAGTTCACCTCATCCTGGCCTCTGTGGGACCAGGAAATTAGAATAGCCAATAAATAGCCTGTAAAAGCAGATAGTAGCTCATCAAGTTCTGAAAATTTAAGAGGGCACCAATTAGGAACTATGTTCCTTGAATGGTAATTGAAACAAAGCATTTGGTAAGGAAAGTTCAGAAAACCCATGCTTCTGCTCTTACTAAGGCATATAGGTGCCTCCTCTATTCTCCTGTAAAATTTGCATGTTTTTTTCCCACTATTAGACTTTCCTCTCTTCCTCACTGAGGTTCCTTCTGACTTGCTGGGTGAAGTATCAGCTCCCCCTTATTCAGTTCACATCAACCCAGAACATGGCCCTCACTCCTTCATCTCTATGACATCACTCCTTCTTTTGTGGATCTCTTGTTTGAAAATCTAGATCATTGTGAGACTCTAAGATGGAGGGGTGGTTTTAGGCTGCATCTGCTTGTGTGTTGTATGGCTGGTCTTTAGTATTTTGTTATTAAACACAAATAAATAATAGTGGCTATTTATTTCATATTGAAGACTGACATGGTACTTGAATACTCAGACAATAATGATGGGCTGCTACCTATGGCCATTTACTTTTCACATTCTGTATTAAGCACGTTTTATGTATAGTCTCCTTTGATTCATTAAAAACTTGTATTAAATTTATTTATTGTATGTGCATGTGTGCATGTCACAGCACACATATGGAGGCCTGGCAGGCATCAGCTCTTCCACTATATGCTTCCCTCAGATTGAACTCACATCACCTGAAGCCTGGCTTTTCTAGTAGTCACAGGGTGATTGACAATCACTTAAACTGAAAGGTAGGAATGATACTGGAGCATACAGGGGCTCTAGCAAGGAATAAGTAGATTTATATTTGTAAAGTGTATTCTGCCATTGTTATTTAGCCATTCTTATATCAGGGTAGTGGAAACGGTGAAAAAAAGTAGGTGATTTTTTTTTTAACATTATGATCTGAAATTACAGGGCAGACATAACAGCTGAGGGGATGGTAGCTTATTCATAAATGATAGAAGTGTCAAAGGAATCTGAAAATTAGGTGAAGCGAGAGAGCTAGGTCTCTGTGAGCATAAGTAACAGCAGAAATATTTGGCATTGTGCCGTTTAATTAAATGGATGAAGGAAGAACATAGGAGAGGGAGAAAGGGAGAGAAGAAGGAAAAAGGAAGCAAAGAAGGAACAGAGATATGGAAGTGAAGAAGGGGAGGAGGGAAGGGAAGGGTGAGGAGGGGCAGTGGAGGGAAGGAAAGGGAGAAGCAAGGGGAAGGAAGTACAGACACAGAACACTCCAAGTAATATATGCATAGTTCAGAGAGAAGAATCTGAAATGCTTGAGCTCTATGTCCATCCAAGGCTAAGTTCTAGGCTTACAAGGTGGCTCAGCAAGTAAGGGTGTTTGCTTCTGAACCTGACAACCTGAGTTGATCCCTGAGACTCCCACAAATTGTCCTCTGATTTCCATATGTGAATCATGGCAACACACACACACACACACACACACACACACACACACACACACACACACACAGAGGCCACACACCCCAAGCAAACCAAGCAACCAACAGATAAGAGCAAATTTTAGTTCTGTGCATAAAGGCTGAAAGAGCTTCCTGGCATACTCTGGGGTGCTGCATGCAGTCCAGTGGTTGTAGTAACTGACATGGGGATCAGTTTTGGACCCAAAGTTGGCATTTTTACAGGCTAAACTTGAAGACCTGTGAACAGTTTAAATAGACTTCACATATGTTAGTAGCCTGTGAACAGTTTTGTGGGATTATCCCTACAGAGATGTCTTTGGTCTGATGACCAGCCATCATATTTCCTCATGGCAGAAATATTGATGTAGACATGTTCCAGAGGGACATCCAAGTGGGGGAGGAATTGACAGAAGCTATGCATTAGTCAGAAGAAGTCACGTAGAAGTAAAAATAAGACTTTGAACTCCACCCCAGGGACTTTAGTAGAGATAGCCAGGACACTTGATGTGCACTCCTGCTGTGGCTTGGTCCTGGAGGCAGACAACCCTCCCCTAAATTCCTAAGTATAGGAGCAAATGGAGCAGCTGCTGTTTATGATCACCATGCCCCTGTTCCATGGCACACTTACGGTCTATTTAATTCTATTGCCTGTTAGCTACAGGCATTTCTGTGGAGTATTGACAGTACAGAAGGCCATGAGAGGCAAACACAACTCACTTGACTGCTTACTCTCCTCTTCAGTGATGAGGTAAAGGTTCTTAGAGACATGGGTGTGGGCTTGTGTCCTTAAACCCTAGTGAAGTCTCAGGCTTCCAACAGCAGAATGCTCATAACCAAGGAAATGGAATTGGGACAGAAATGTACATGTTTCCCCTTGGCAGAAACCTAAGGGAAGCAGAGAGGCAGGAATGGACATAGTGCCCCCACAGCTGAATTTTCATAGCTGATGTGATCCTCACTTTAAGAGTCATCCTTGCTAAAATAGGAGTTGCATAAACAAGGCTTTCAACTTCAAAGTAGAATTAGTTAATACAGACTAGACAAACCTTCTGACTACTTTTTCCTAACTCAATTAAGTAGGAAAATGGCAGAGTATTTATTAAACAAATTCATAGAAAGATCAGTTGATTTTTATGGCAAGTTTAGAATGTTTAAATATCCCCCCTCTACAATCTCATTCTTGGGATTATTTTGTACAAATATCAATAAAATATTCTCCTTTACAAAACTACTCACCTTTCCCATCAGTATAATTGTGGTTTCAAGTGTTAGTGGAAGGTTCTAGAACAAGTCACAATGGAGCTGCCTAGATGCCTATGAGAGAGTTGGATGGGAAGTGTTGGCATGTGGTCTTAGAAATTTAGAATGTGTAAGTGGGGTGGGGTGGGGTGGGGTGGTGGTTGAGGAGAGAACAAGAGAAGGGCAGAGAGGAGAGGGGAAGAGAGAAAGACGCAGACAAACTATGGGCAATCTTGCTCTCAACACAATCTTGTCAGGTTTCAGAGTCTATAGAGGGTTAGACCTATTTAGTCCTTAGAAGGAAAGGAGGAAGGGAGGGAGGGAAGGAGGGAGAGAAAGAGGAAGCTTGCTTGTGTAAGACAACACAACTCAGCAAGCTCAACCCAGCCCAAGTCAGGAGACTACTCCTCAACCTAAAGCATACACTGCAACATTAAATGCAGACTAGGGAATCAGTTAAGCCATAGTGGTACTCTGGCTCAGTCTGTGGAGTGTTCTGAATGAGTCTATGGGGGTGTTTCAGCCGAGTTGTGGGGCACTCCGGGACTTTCCTAGGTCCTTAAAGACATTTTCAAAAAGAGAGGTTTGCTGGGAGCTACTTGTCTCTGTCCTGATGCTGGCTCCCAGGCCATAGCAGACATATTGAAGGAGTTTTCCTTCACCTGACTCTGTGGTCGGAGATCTGGGATTCAACCCTGTTACTGGTTCTGAGTCTTTGGACAGACTATTCAGCTTTTCCCGGTTTTGGTTTGTCTTTAGGATCTTGCTCTGCATAGGGACAATTATGAGTACACACTGTCATTGTCATGATCCTAATTGCTGCACTGATTGCATTATGGTTTCATCCAGTGCTCAGACAATCCACTTTCTATCAATTTGGGTACTGGGGAATAAGTGTGATAATGCAGAAGAACATTCTAGATATGGAGTAAACAGTGTACTCATTGCTGTCTAATCTTTCTGCTATAAGACACATCTGGACAAATTTGAAAATTTATCCTCAAGCTACTTATAGCTTTCCATAGTCACACTATAATGATTAATTCCCCAACTACAAATGAAGCACCTTGTGCCCTAGCCACCCTGACAGAGATGGAAAAGATACAGGGAAGAATAGGACAATTTGCGCTCCACCCTAAGTCCTCTCTGATATACATTCAAGGATTCATGATGACCAGATTAGACAAAGAGGCAGTGACCTCAATATCAGTGGTATCCTGTAGGCAGGCTTGACTTGGGATCTTGGGCTTTGCTTGGGGGTCAGTGAGGCAGGGTGTGCATCCCAGCTCTTCCCCAGCACTTCCTGTACAACTTTTAGGTTAATTCAAACTTTAGTGTGTGGAATATCAGGTGGTATAAGGTGATCTCTGGTGTTCAGCAGCCCCTTGCTGTGTAGCAGACCTGCTGAGCGCTGAATTTACCACTTGTCTTCCACTGGAGCACAGAGAAAATGCTAATGTATTTGACTGGGGTACTCAGGGAAGTTACAGTCACATCTGTCTGCTATGAGGCCATTCTGGACAAATAAGAAATGTTATCCTAAAACTGACTGCAGCTTCCTGTGACAACACTGTAGAGAACTAATCCCACAGATATGAACTAAGTACTATGTGCCTTAGCTGCCATTTTGACACTTATTTTCTTTATTGGGAATTACATATATACATGCAGTGAAATAGGGTTTTTTGTTTTGTTTTCACTAAAGTACTATAGAGAGTTTTGATAAGTGAGAAAAGATAAGATATACTAAAGAAATGAAATAGGGATGATAGTGTGAGAGATAACAGAGAAATAACAAGAGAATGGGAAGACAGAGGCAGTGACAGATGATGGTAGAAATAGAGATGATCAGAATGGGCATGATCTTAGAGAAGGAATTGATGTCAGAGAAGGAGGCGATGCTGGAGAAATGACAAGAAGTAGACAATATCAGATATAGAAATGATTGAGAACAATGAAATCATAAGATGGGGCTGGCAGAGGTGGATATGGTGAAAATATAGGTGGTATATAATGTTAGAGATAGATAGAGAAGCATTCACAAACAGTAGGAACTATCCAGATTGGCTGTGAATTTCCTTGAGTGCACAGCAGGTATATTGGAATCAAAATATCTCTCTCCATTGGGAACCAGAGGTTCAGGCATCAGGGAATTCTGGTTAGAGTACAGAGAGTTGTGTGAAGGATACAGGTCTTTACTACCCAAAGATCCAACTGCATTTTCCCAGGAAAGAAAACCCAACTCCAACCATGTAGTTATCAAAATTTTAAGGTAACAGTGTCAAATACAAATATGCAAGTTTACCTTGATTACAAATAAGACATAATTAAATCTCCTGTATATTTGAGTTAATATTCAAATGTACTGTAGGATGTAGCCCTAGTTGACTTTTTTTTTGCCTGTAGATGTGGTTTTTTTGTCTATTTGTTTATTTAGTCATCTATTTATTTATTTATTTCCTATGGATATTACAGTTCATTTGATAAAACAGAATTTCAGGTTTTTCTTTTCTACCATACCTGCCATTGAACTGTTAATTGAATATACTTGTCCAAAGGCATTTGGCCATGTATGTGAGGGTTATTTCTAGCATGCTCCTTAAAAGACTAAAGTCTGTGGATTTGATTATCCTTGTCAGTAGAGTAAGATCTTCATTGCTATACTACTGTACATAAAAATGAATCAAATTAAATTGTACTTGGTTCTTATTTAAGGTGTTTTTGGTTGTTTCTTTTTTTTTCTATTAGGCTTATTTACATTTTCATAAGACTTTTTAAATTTTTTAATTTTATTTATCATTTTTATTTTAGCACAAGGCTTAAATTGATGCAAAATAGTGAGTCGAATTTTTAAGAGGGATTGCGCATTGATTCTGTAGTTTGATTTGTAGATTATGGCCATCTTAACAGTACTAACTCTTTTCATCTATGAATGTGGATTATTTTTATTTATTTTTAGAAAATACTTTATTAAATTTTAATTTTATTTCTGTGTACATCTGCATACCCACTGAAACCAGAATAGGTTGTTGGATCCCCTGGAGCTGGAGTTACAGGCAGCTGTGAGCTGCCTGATGGGGGTGCTGGGAGCCAAACTCCAGTCCCCTGGGAGAGCAGCAAACTCAACTACTGAGTCATCTCTCTATCCCCTAGAAATCGAATTGAATATTTTCTCAGTTCCATTTTTTTCTCTCATTATAATTACAATAACCAATTTACATATTTTTGACATATGTGGATGCTGTCACTGATGTCACATCTGTCTACTTTCCAAGTTCAAAAATTTGCTCTACTAGAATCTTCTTTGACTTTGAGTATCACAGACACCTGTAAATGAAACTATAGAAAGATAGCTCTGCTGGAGAATTCCATGTAATATCCTATTCGTAGAATTGATATGATAATTTGGCCCTTGTAGCACTTACATGATTCAGTAGAAAAACAACAGCTAGTAGTTACCAAGTATTTACTATATATAATATACTAAAGTGGAAGTGCTATATTAGCTATTGTTCATTATTAATCAATGTGAGAGACATGACTAATATTCCATTTAATAAAAAGTTTTCAGAGAGCTGGACAAACTTTTCCTGAATCATGTGGCTTAGATCTGTGGCTGCAGAAATGAACAAGTAGATGGTTGAGGGTGTTTCCCGAAAGACATGAGAGCACCTGAAAAAAACCTTCCATACTGGGAAAATCTATTTCCCGTTAAAAACCATGAGGATATCTTACCAGTGTTCACAGATCTATCTATAAATACACTTTTATAATGTCATCACAGCATAGAGAAGACACTTTAAAAATAGTAACTTATTTTAATTTTATGTGTATGAGTATGTGGCTGTATGTATGTATATGTCTGGTACTATAGAGGCCAGAAGCATCAGATCTCTTAGAACTGGGGATTAGATAGTTGTAAGCCAACATGTGAGTACTGGGAATGGGACTTGGGTTCTCTCCAAAACAGCAGTAAAGGCTCTTAACCACTAAGCTGTCTCTTCAGCCACAAGATTATCTTATAAATAACTATTTTATACAATATGAATGGACCTCTGAAAGGGGGTTGTAAAGAAATTAAACAAATGCTAGACTGTAAGTTCAGTGAAGTTCTTACAGTTTTCTTCATCTATATCTTACAAATACTTTGATGTACTTATAACTATTTCTTATGTGCTAATATGATGGTATTTGTATTTCTGATTTCAAAATCCAATAATTCATTGTTGATTTATATAAAAAAATCAGTTGACTTTTTTAGTCTGCTCTACATACTTGCTGCAATTTCATATTACTTTTAGTATCACTTGTTGTTACTGAGTCTGGGGTTCTTCTACATGGACAAGTATATACCTGGAAACAAAGGCAGTGTTATATGTCCTGTCTCAGCCTGCACACATCCACTTTCCTTTTCTTGTCATATTCTGTTGGCTTCACTTTCAGAGCTCTGTTTAACAGCAGGGGTGAGAAGACACACATCGCCTTATTTTTAGTCTTCGAGGAAGACTATTAAGTTCTCTCCATTAAGTGTGATTTTACTTTAGTTTTATTGGTGATGTCCTAAATTAAGATGAAATTACCCTCTATTATACTTTTTGATAGTTATTTAAAATCACAAATTAACACTCAAATTTGTTCTGTTTTAAATGCATCTATTGATATTATAACTTCTTAGCCTTGTAGACATAATATAGTAATTGATTTTGGACTTTAAATAAGCATCAAATGCCTGGAATCATTAACACTTGGTCATGTTCATAATTATTTTAATATAGTACTGTATTTATTTTCTCATATTTTGTTGAGCTTTGCATTTATGTTCAAGAGATTTGGGCTGCACTTTTCCTTTCTGGAATATATTCTGGGTTTTGCATGAGAATAATACTAACCTCATAGAATGAGTTAGGAAGTATTCCTTCTGCTTCTGTTTTCTGAAAGATATTAAAATACAGACAGTTTATATCATTTTTCCTAAAGGAAGACCATTTAAGCTTGCTGCTTTCTGCTGGGGAGTTGTTAATTACCTATTCTACATCTTCAAAATCTATAGTATATATTCTGATTTGTGTTAGCTACTTCTCCTTGCATAGATTTTGGTAGGTTGTATCTTCCTCAGAATTTATTAAATATCACCTTTGAAATATGCAGGCACAGAGTTATTCTTAATATTCCTTAATTATCCATTGTATGCCAACAGGTCAATAGGACTGTTATAATATATAATAAGATAATATGTGTCAGTATATAAAAACTTAGGTTTTTAGGGTGGGAAGCCCTTCCATTGCTAAGAGTAATGAAGTACCAGTCCTTCAGCTGATAGGTATTTATGAATCTATAAATCCCAGGCCCTGCTTGAGGCACAGCAGCAAAGCTCTACCATGTCCTGACTGTATTCTTCTGGGGACACAATAGTATGGAAACCTTACATACTGCATAAGTAGCCCGCAACACAACTGAGATCATCCCCAAGCATTACATGTGATGTGGAAACTTTTCCAAACATGATGCTTCAAGCTTAGGATACCCTTGTGCAGCATATCGCCCACTGAGTAGAAAAAATTAAACTCAGAGGAAATGAGTCAAGCCCAAACTCTCACAAGTGCTAATTGGAAAGCTCAACATTTTAACAAAGCCTCATGTCTCAGCTTCTTCTCTGAGTGGTCCAATGCTTACAAAAGTTATTCAGATGTTAACAGATATTCCAGACAGCAGCAACTTTCTTAGAGGCCTCCTTATCAACTCAAGATTTTAAAATTGGCTTTCTCAAGCACAACAAACTTTGAAATTTTCAGGGAGTTTTAATTTCATCTAATGAGAGAGGAAATGGCTAGATCTATTATTTAGAACGATTAGAGCTGTGGGAGTACTCCAAGCAAATCTTTTGAAGCTGATAAAAACACAGCTCAGCTCTGTCAGGGTTCGTCAATTTGTTCCATCACTCCAAAGCTCCCCCTTATTTGCTGTGACATCTCCAAACCATCCAGAGAATCAGACTGTTACAGTGGCTCCTTTCATCAGATATCTCCAGAGACATGCCAATCTGAGATTGTGTAGTATTTTATTTTAATACATGTGACACTCACTACAGACCCTTTGGAAGATGACATCACTGAAGTTGATCCTCTGGTTAGAATCAACACCTGCTGGGTAATTTTTAATATCAATAAACATGAAAGGCTGAAATTTAACTTTTTTAAAGATAAAGAAATATTGCTTATATGTATGTATGTTTTTGTGTATTCACAAATGCCTTTAGAGGTCAGAAGAGGGCATCAGATCCCCTGGAGCTAGAGTTATAGGTGGTTGTAAGATGATAATGTGGGTGCTGGGAATCAAATTCACATCCTCTGGAAGAGCAGCAGGTTTTTTTTAATTGCTAAGCTCTCTATCTGGTCCCTTATCTTTGCTCTTTACCGAAGAGGAGTAATCACCCTTAGATCTTTACTAAAGCATAGACTTTAAATGTGTAAATTCAGCTATAATCTTTTATTGAAATTTTTTATCATTGAGTTCATTGGTTCAATTTTATAATATTTTTATATATTTAGAATTTGATTTCATAGTGATTTTTCCTCACAAATACTTAATAGAGACCTGACTTTAGAAAATATCACCACACATCAGGGCAGGCCTCATATCCAGGAGTAGTTGGCCAACACAAAACAAACTCAATGGTATTTTGTTTCATTTTGCTTTGTTTTGGTATTTTTTTTTGTCTTACTACTCTTTTGCATTTTTGTTTTGAATTTTCAATTTTGTGTTTTGTTGTTGTTTCTTATGTCTTTTGCTTTTGTTTCTTGGCATTTTGAATGAGGGAGAGAAAGAACATAAAGCTGGGTGGGGGAGGACCTGGGAATAGTTGAGAAAAAGGGGATAACATAATTAAGATATATTATATGAAACAATAATTAAAAGATTAAAAAGGAAAGATATAAAAGGAAAAGATTACAATTTTCAGGATTTATTTAAATCTAGGGCCTTATGAATGCTGTCTAAGTGCTATACTATTGAACTTTATTCCTAGATAAGATTTTAAAATTAAATTTATTCCCTTTCAATTTGCAAAGGAATAATTAATACTGCCTCAGATGACCACTTAGTTTTGACATGTATGGTTTTCTTGCACAAAATGAATAGGGAAGCATCTATATGGTCGAAGAGCATCTACTGAGACAAAACTCTGAACGTTCTGAAAATGTCTACTTACCCAGTAAGAAGACCACAGCCCAATAAATTGGATGTGTGCTGAGCACTTCTTAGGGTTGATAGCATATTGGAGGAACCAGAGTGTTGGCTTCTAAAGGTCCCCAGTTTATAGAATGTTATGTAGCATGGCTGTTGTGAAATCTGAGAAAACAGTATCTTCCACTATATGGGTCACATGGCATTGAACTCAGGTTGTCAAGCTTGGCAGCAAACACCTTTACAGGCTGAGCCATCTTGGCTGGCCCAAAAATGCTAGAGTTTAATACTAATGTCTATAGTCATTCCTAACATGGCAGGAATTCTGTCTTCCCAATTCCTACTATACTTTCCCTACAGTTTTGCTACTTGAGTTTTATTGTCTTAAAGGAAAAGCCAGATGCCAGGCCAGGTGTGCTTCTGAGAGCTGCAATGCATGTGAGGGATAGGTGATACCTGATGACAGATGGTGTCTCTATTGACATCTGGGAAATCATTTTTGCTTTGTTACAGAGCAGCAGAATGGGTCAGAACAGGAAGCCAGGCAGCCAGGCACAATCCCAGTAGACACACCTATAAATCATATAATTTCAGGCAAACCCTTTAACTTTTTTGAGCCTGAGTTTCATTATCAGTAAGTGGGAATGAATGATGATGTCACTCACATATGACTCTGTGAATAGTCAAGAAACAGTATCTTTTAAATCTAAAGATTTTTAAATTTAATTGTTGTATTTAGTGTGTGGGCATGGGTTCATGTGTGCCATGGTGTACATACAGAGGTCAGAGGACAACTTGTAGGATTCAGTTCTTTTCTTACACCATCTAGGTCCTGGAGAATACACTCAGTTGTCAGGCTTGGTGGCAAGCACCTTAACCTGCTCAACTATCTTGCTGGGCTCCCACACTGACGTTTAATAATACTGCCGGTTTAATTCCCAGAACAACAGGGATATCATGCTCGCTGATGCTCAAACTCTTTGAAAACAACAACAACAACAATCTATTATTATTACTGTGTTTCTGCATTCCTTTGAGTGTGGGGATATGGTTGCCATGGTGCATGTATAGAGGTCAAAGGGCGTCTTTGTGGAATCAGTTCTTTCCTTCCTCTTTACATAGGTTCCAGGCATCAAACTCACATTCTTGGGCTTCCATCATTGAGCAGCAACTGTCTTCACCTGCTGATCCAACTTGCCAGCCTTGGCATAAATTTTTATTCCTCTAGACTCACATAGCAGGTTGGATTCTTACAATGTGCCCATTGTTCGTGTTTCTCAGCTATTTCACTGAAATGCTCCAGCATGTGTTTATTTCATGGTGACCATAAAGGAGCTACAGATCTATAGCCAGGTTTCATATTATACTTAATTCCAGAAAATAAAATATTTTCAGAGCATAACAGTGTAGACAAAGAAAAGAAAACAATGCTGATATTGTACTTTTTGAACATTTAGCCATGTTTCTTGAACACCTAAGAAACTTGTCTGCCTGCATTCATGAAGGAACAGCCAAGCTCAAATATTTTTATAGGTGGATAACTTAAACTAAGAGAATGTACTCTTACAAAAGCAATTTTGATTATAGCACATAATGTGTGTTCACAAACAATGTTAGGGAATCTCTTTGAGCTGTTGCTTCTCAGGAGCCAAGTGAGGTAAATCTAGTAGATTGGAATACATAGGTCTGAATTGCCTAGGTTAAGCTTTATTACCTTTATTTTTTCCATATTTAAAGCATTTCTTTTTTTTTTATACAGGCTTATAAATAATGCCATTTTTATGCAAGTATACAATAATGTATTTTGAGCATATCCCATCATGCCTTAGACCTCTCACCTTTCTCCTCTGTTTCCCATTAGCCTCCTGTGTTCCCATCATACCTTGGTGCTCTCTCCCTCTCCCCACCACCATTAGCCTCCTGTGTTCCCATCATACCTCTGTGCTCTCTCCTTCTGCCCCCATCATTATCCCCCTGGGTTTCCCTGTGTAGGTTTGCTTCCACCTTCGTGTTGTCTGTCCATTGGTTTTATGTCACTATAAAGACTAGGAGTCAGGCAATATTTGTTTTTCTGAGACTGACTTAATTTGACTAGTAATGAAGTGATAGCCATATTCTTGAAAACAGGATAACTTTGTTCTTTGAAAAGTCCATTATATATATTCGTTACATTTTCCTTAGACAGCCCTTTGTTAGTGGACACCTAGTTTGCTTCTGTACTTAGCTGTTGTGGATAATACTACAGAAATTATAGATAAGCAAGGATCTTTGTGACATGTTGGCTTGGAGTCTTTGGGGGAAAAGCCTAGGAGCTGTATCTAGATCATATAGCTTGGTCTAATTTAGTTCTTCAAGGAATCTTTGTCCTGTTTTCCATAGTGCCTACACTAATTCATATTCTTACCAGGGGTATGATACTGGAGATTCAAACAAGGGCCTTCCACATCTAAACAAGCACTCTACCCATGAGCTACATCTTCAGCCCTGTTTTCACTTTATATTTTGTGTAGGATCTCCCTAAGCTTCCCAGGCTACACTTGAACTCCTGTTATAGCCCAAGATAGCTTTGAATTTGTGATTCTCCTACCTTAGTACTCCAAAGTAGCTAAAATTATACCTCCAGGCCTAGGTAGCATGAAGGATTTGAACCAAAGACCTAAGAGGTGTCCCAAAAGTGACTCAGATCTTAATAGTAAGTGAGGCAGACTGTGGAAAGATACTACTTGATTTAGACATGTTGGTGTGGTGGTATTGTGTTCCCCAAAATATTGTGCACCCTAATAAACTTATCTGGGGTCAGAGAACAGAACATCCACTAGCTATAGAGACCAGAAAATGGTGGCACACATGCCTTTAATCCTAGCATACCAGAGGCAGAGATCCATCTGGATCTCTGTGAGTTCAAGGCCACACTGGAAACAGCTAGGCATGGTGACTCATTCCTTTAATCTCAGAAACTGATGGCAGAAAGCAGAAAGGTATATAAGGCATGAGGACCAGGAACTAGAGCTGGTTAAGCTGTTAGGCTTTTGAGCAGCAGTTCACCTGAGATTCATTTGGATGAGGACGTGGAAGCTTCCAGTCTGAGGAAACAGGATCAGCTGAGGAATTGGCAAGGTGAGGTAGGTGTGGCTTATTCTGTTTCTCTGATCTTCCAGTGTTTACCCCTGTACCTGGCTCCAGGTTTGATTTTATTAATAAGACCCTTTAGAGATTCATGCTACATGTTGGATTTCAGATATTGTGTCTGTAGATACATGGAAAGATGTAGCATAAGTTATAGAACCAAATGATATCAGTGGAAGAGACCAATGACACCAGTGACCATCTGCTCAATATTTGACTCCACGAGGCAGTCTACCCTTTATGTGGCTGCCTTGGAATGCTGGCAGTTTTTGAGAGATTCTTTAGATTGAACTGAGTTCCATAACAATTTAGAGAAGATGTCAATAATTTTTACATATTTTAATCTTTTCTTAATGCTCACCAAAGCATAGTGATAATGTTATTAACAGTGACAACAGAAGGCTCCCCATGAAGACACACAGGAGCTCAAAGATTGGCTTTTCATTAGAGAGGAGGCCTAGAAGAATGTGGTAGGGAAAGGGCGTAGAAAATAGCTCAGTAGGTAAACACACTTGCTCCAAGACATATGGCCTGAATTAATTCCTTGTCTACATACAGTAGAAAGCTAGCACTCACTCCCACAAGATTTCCACATATATGTCCATACACATGCTCACAATTTGTAAATAACTATAAAAAGTTAGAAACACAATGTAGTTCAGTGTGTGTGAGATGCCTTATAAAATAAAGCCAAATCTTCACAATGGACTTCTGCCATGGACTTTCTCTTTTAAAAAGTATTATGAACAATAAATAATATTGTATTACTTACATCTAATATAGTTGAGGCACATTAAATAAAGTCAATTTACAATAGACATTTGTCAAGATAATTCAATGATCCTTGACTTAATAAACTTTCCTGTCTGTGAAGTACTCACTTACTGCCTGCATTTCCTAACCGCACTGCAGAGGGTATAAATTTGGGGTATCTGTCTTGTTGGTGACTCACTGAACACATTTGAGTGGCTGTTGAATACCTCCTGCCTCACTGACCCACATCAGGTTCTTCTAGTGGCTAGTCTGTTTCTTTTCAAATCTGACTTCATTGCATACAACTAATGGGCCCCAAGGGACTTCTGAACCAGAATGTCCTTTTAGAATCTTGCTCAAAAATTTGGGACTGAGAAAGGTGTGTGTGTGTGTGTGTGTGTGTGTGTGTGTGTGTGTGTGTGTGTGTTTGTGTGTGTGTGTAGGGTATGTAAAAATGCCCAAATTCAGTGTATATTTTTATATATTATTTTTTAAAATAATTTTTTAAAATTAAAGACAAAATTTAAGAAGAGCTTGGTATTGAATCTAAAAGCTATCAAGTTAGTTTTTCACCAGATATGAGGTTAGTTTTTCCACACCATATTGGGAGCTAGGGTAAAACAGAAGATATCTGGTTTAACAAAAGAGAAAGGAGAAAGGAGAATATCAGGGAGGGACTGAATACACCAATGCAGTTACGAATCTCAGAGCTTTTCTGTCCAGGGTCCCTGAAGTTTCCCAGAACCTAGTGGCCTCCATTGTGCTTCTCACTCTGTGAAATTTTCTTTACTCATAATGAAATCTTCATAGCTTCAATCAGCTGGACTTGATTTCACCTAGTTTGCCTGCAAATGGTTTTACCAAGAACTCATAGGAATCCTCTTTGTGTTACCAGCACTCAGGACCTATCAGGGGCTGCAAAGATCCCTGAGGCACCACCATATGTGAAGAAATGTGGCAATATTTTCTTCTCAGGTTATGAGACTGGATTTCTCCTGCACTCAGACCTTACCTGCTCTCTTTCCATGTTGGATCCTTGGGAAGATTTCTCACCCCTACTATCTATCACCTCATATCTACTGTGCCATTATTGAATGCAAAATATGGGTCTACTTTGGTGGAATAGTCTGATACTGTTGTTACAATGGATTGCCTAACCACAAGAAGGGAGCCCCACACCAAGGTCAAGGTAAGGGGCAAAGAATAAATGGTGGAAGATTTGCCAAGGGGAATGCCATACTACCTCCTGACTCAACAAAAAGTTGAGTTGTCAGTGATGTTCCTCTGGGTGACAATATGTGTAGAACACTACTCCTCCTGACCAGGAAGATGATGCTGGACATAGAAGGTTGCAAATCCTGGAATGAGATTGGAGCTTATGAACAAGAAGGCAAAATGTTTCTACTTTCAGAATGACTTTGCTTCCCACTAAGCAATAGAAAAATAATGAAACCTTTGAGATGGGATTTAAGATGTTCTCTTTTTAGAATGTCTTTGTCTTATTTCTCTGATATCTGTGAATAAATAAGTGGGAAAGATTAAAACATTGAGATGGATATCACTTGAAATACTTTATGATTCATGTTATACTTAAAATGAAATGGGCTGCCGAAAGCTACAGGGCACATTGGGCCATCAAGTTCAAGTCTCTCTCTTCTTCTTCTGTCTCCTCCTCTTTATCTTGTTCCTCATCCTCTGCCTTCTTTTACTCTGGCCTTTTTTTCTCTCCTGCTTGCCCTTACCCATGAGTCCTGGAGGCTGATAAGTAAGCTGGGAGTATGCAGATCTAGCCAGAAGCCTGGAAGTGATATATTGAAATAAAAACTGAAATTGAAATAGTTTCTTGATACTTTGTTTTTTAAAATGGATGATTTTCCTGCTAGAAATACACATTTAACATAATCTGATGTACCATGAATTGCTTGCCATGAAGTAAGAAGAAATACTGAAAACATAACTAGGTCAGTGTTTCATAGAAACACTAAAACTGGACATGCCATTTGTTTATATGCTCAGCAACAAAGTACAACTTTCTGACTTGGTATCTTGAGTTGGCTGAATTCATGTAAAAATTGGATGATGCCCTGAGTGAGGTAACCCAGACTCAGAAGGATGAACATGGTATGTACTCACTCATAGGAGGATACTAGATGTAAAACAAAGATGACTAGACTGCTACACAACTCCAGGGAGGCTACCTAGAAAATGGGACCCTAGGAAAGACACAGGGATCACCCAATGACAGAGTAATAGATGAGATCTACATGAACAACCTGGACGACAGTGGGAGTAATGAAGGGCAAGATTTGAGGGAAAGAAAGCTTAGGGGAGCAGGAGATCCCAGCTGGATCAAGAACAGAAAGGGAGAACAAGGAATAACAGACCATGATAAATGAAGACCACATGAGAACAGGAATAGACAGAGTGCTGGAGAGGTCCCCAGAAATCCACAATGATGCATCCTCTGTAGTCTGCTAGCAATGGTTGAGAGAAAGCCTGATCTGACCTAGTCTGGTGATCAGATGGCCAAATACCCTAACTGTCATGCTGGAACTCTCATACAATAACTGATGGAAGTGGATGTAGAGATCCTTGGCCAGGCCCCAGGTGGAGCTCCAGGAGTCCAATTGTCCAGAAAGAGGAGGGACTATAAGAGTATGAATTGTTGAGACCAAGATTGGAAAAAGCACAGGCACAGATAGCCAAACGAATGGAAGCACATGAATTATGAACCAAAGGCTGTGGAGCCCCCAGGTGGATCAGGCCCTCTAGATAAGTGAGACAATTGAATAGCTTGAACTGTTTGGGAGGCACCCAGGGAGTGGGACCCAGACCTGTCCTTAGTGCATGAGCTGGCTGTTTGGAACCTTGGACTTACACAGGGAAATTTTGCTCAGCCTGGAAGGAGGGGACTGGAGCTGCCTGTACTGAATCCACCAGGTTTAAGTGAATCCCCAGGGGAGTCTTGGCCCTGGAGGAGATGGGAATGGAGGGGAGGGGCTGGAGGGAAGGTGAGGGCAGGGGCGGGAGGGGGGAGGACAGGGGAACCCATGGCTGATGTGTAAAATTAAAACACAATAAAACTTGGAATTAAAAAAAAAGAAAAATGATTTCAGAATGAGACAATACAAATCAGAGTTGTAATTTTATTTTGAGACTGGGTTTTTCTGTGTATCTTTAACTGTCCTTGAACTCAGAATATAGATCAGTTTGGCCCCAAACTCCCATACCTCTGCATGCCTCTGTACTGGAATAAAAGTTGTATGTCACATCAAAAAAAAAAAATTGGATGATGCTTATTTCTTTTCATTAAAATAGTAGTGTTTTGGTTCATTTAGATCCTGGATGGGGACACCTAAAGGCCATTGTGATCAAAGAGATTTATTGGGGTCAGTGTAGACCATGCATACTGTGTTTCTTTTCTCTATGGTGGCACATTCAGCTTTAGAGGTGAAATTAAAAACTTTATATATGTCAAAAAAAAAGTGTGAACACATACTTACATTTTTTCCACACTTCCATAGGATGTTTGGTTGGGGGCAAGAGAGAACTGGTGAGGGGCATCTCACAAACCATGAACCAATAGAGAGGAACCTTTGGGCATCAAAATACACCCAACAGCTGGTGAAAGTCTAAGACATGAAGTGAGACTGTAGATTCCTTTTTAAATTTACTCTCTTTTTTTGCTTTTGGTTCATTTGAGGCTAAGGATATTACATCGAGTCCCTGTTTAAACATAAAATCCCTGTTTTCTTAGATTGCCTATTATCAATGGTGAGTATTAAGTTAATTGTTAATTGTTTGACATTATTCAAGTTGTGTAAGTACTATAGTTTTGTGAATGTTCTTATTAGAATACACAAAGGGCTGATTTCTGTGGAGACTAGAAGAGAACCATGATGAAGGGACTAGTTGGTTATTCAAGGACACAACTTCAAATTGATTGCCGTATCTATCTGAATGTTAACTGTTCTGAATATCTCTCCATCCTACATTTACGGTTCATGCTATACTTTAAACGAAATGGTATGTGAAAGCTCCAGGACACATTAGACTATCAAGTCCAGTTTTTCCCTTTTCTTGTTCTGAGACTGGGATCAAAGTGGTTTTGAGCCCAGATGTTTTACTACTTTGGAATACTTTTCCATCTGTTACTTTTCTATTGCTGTGCAAAAACACCACGATCAAGGCAACCTACAGAAAAATGGCTCATTTGCTTATGGCATTAAGGGTTCATCATGGCAGGAAATCATGGCGGCAAATGGCAGACATGGTGGCTGAGCAGACATGAAGGCTCAGGTCTTTAACAGCAAGTAAGAAGCAGAGAATGAACTGGAAATGGTGCCAATCAAAACCTACCTCCACACTTCCTTCATCAGGGCTGCACAACTGAAACCCACCCAAACAGTGTCATCAACTGTGAACCAAGTGTTGAAATGTCCCAGACTATGGAGGGCATCTAATGCAGACCACTATAACTGTCATGTACCTATCTTGGGGATGAGACTGAAGTCCAAAAACAAAGTTTGTTTCATATTTATGTATTACTAATAGCCTAAAAGTAACATTTATGTTTTGGCTGTGACCTGTCACATGAAGTCATTCCTGCAGGTTTTCCACGTGGATGTCATCTTAGTTCTCAAAAAGTTTTGGAGTTTGAAATATTTAGGATTTTTAGATTAAGGTCACTCAAACTTTTCTTTAATAGCTAAGCTATGTGCTCAAAATCACTATGATTATGTATACTTTGCTTTTGGCTGTTAATCACACATTTGGACAGATTTGATCATAGTCTGTATAATATTTGATTTTATACCAAAGAGTGTACTTTGCTCTTTGCTGCACTAAAATACCTAACTGTAACTATCTTAAAGAAAAAATGATTTGTGTTGTTCTTTGAAGGGATATAGTCCATCATGGCTGAGCAGATGTGGCAAGCAAGATCATGAGGCAGCCCCTCATAATTACAGTGAATCAGGATATATATCTATATCTTTACTTATGTCTATCTATATCAATATCTCTGTCCATCTATATCTGTATCTATATATTTATCATCTCTGTATATATATATTCTATAGACAGGCAAACACACACACAGGGGTGGGGAGACTGATTGGTGCTCAGCTCACTTTTCCTTTGTATTTTTTATTCATTCAGGACCTTAAGTATCTGATGGGGCCTCCATGATTTGGCTTATGTGCCTTGAAAGAGGCACTTTGGTTGTGAAGATAGAACTGTGGTTACGGATGAGTTCATTGCAAGAGTTGACAGCTCCTATAGGCCATGGCAACTTCTCACTGCTCTGCATGGATCTTCTCTTATTCTGCTATGTGCTATTGCCTGTGAATTGATGTAGGGGCCTTCAGAGCTGAGGAAGAATGGCCTAGGATCAAAGGTCTGGTAGTCTCCATGTTGTACTAATAGATGTATCCTTTCCCTCCTCTTCCCTCTTCTTCATGTCCTCTTTCTTTTCCTTTCCCCCTCTCTTTTTTCTTGTCCCCTCTTCTCTCTTTCTCTCTCATTCCTTCCTTCCTTCCTTCCTTCCTTCCTTCCTTCCTTCCTTCCTTCCTTCCTTCTTTTCTCACCCTCCCTCTTTTCTCCTCTTCCTTCTTCCTCTCTTTCCCTCCCACTTCCTCCCTTCCTCCCTCAATTTCTCACTCCTTTCCTCTTTCTCTTTTTGGGTCTTACTTTGTAGCCCACATTTCCAGGTATCCTCTTGCCCCATGTGGATCTTCTCTTGTTCTGCTATGTGCTCTCACCTGTGAGTTCATGTAGAGGCCTCTGTGGCTGAGGAACGGTGACCAAAGATCAAAGGTCTGAGTAACCTTTCTCACACCAGCTAGGACCTGTGACTGTTTCTAGAGACTGCATGCAGGGATGTAGTCTAAGAAGACTTCCTGGTGGCCATCACAGGGGATGAATATCATGAGTAGTGGAGAAAGGAAGGAGACAGCTATGGAAGGCTGTCTTGGCCCTAGGGAAGAACCAGCAGAGGCCTAGAAAGAGGAATCATTAGTGTGTTTTTAGAAACCAAGAAGGGCAAAGAGTCCAGAGGAGTTTTGCTCTTGAGATTGAGACTACACTTTTGGAAGGTAGGTGAGGCTATTGCTACTGAGGTGTCTTCTGAAGTGAGAAGTTTCAGTGTGCTACTGAAAACTGATTTTTTTCTCTCACTTCCTAAAATATGTATTTTTGCTGAAAATTGTACTTGTCTGTTTTGTGAAAATTAAAATACAATTTTTGACTGTCTATACACAGTGGTCTGGGGACAGACTACAATAATCCTTACTCTCTTTCCATTATATGAGTTTTGGGGATTTATAGGGAAGAGCCTTTACTCACTGAGACATCTTGCTGGCCCTTTCTATGTTTTGGTGGTTGGAGTTACATTTCCTATAGCAACTTAATTTTTGTATCTGTGAACTTGGAGGAAAAGCTGATACTGCACTTTTCCTCTGTTCCTGTGGCTTCTGCACTGTGTGCATATTAATCTTCAGGTATAATTTCCATTATTTACAGTTGTCATCTGCAGAACTTATGACATTGCAGGTATTATATACTAAGGAGGGATGTGAACCTATATAGGTTATGTGAATCAAACTCAGGCCCTCTGAAAAAAGCAGCCAGTGATCTTAATTGCTGATACATCTTTCCATTTCTTGAATCTTTTTAGTTAGTTTTGACTCTACATCTGAGAAAAATGTGGTGCTTGTTTTTTGAGTCTGTGCATTTCACTAACACAACGAATCCCAGATCTGCCCATGTTACTTCAAGTGGCATGATGACATTCTTTACAGCCCTCCATAGCAGTTAGATCTTTCTAACAAAGTAAGAGCTTGGGACTTCCTTATAGAAACCAGGGTTTGGCCTTTAAATATATATTATGGCAGAACTCTTAGTTAAAAGGGTATAAGTGGGAAGTATAGAAAAGCCAGTCAGTATTGTACTGGAGGCTGTAGACTGAAATTTAGCAAGTATAACTTGTCTTCTCCATTTGAGCTGGTGGTCATCAATTGGCTGAAGCTGCCAGATGCTGTGCTGAGTAAGCTGCTGAGGCCACATCTTGGCTTTAGTTCCATAGGTTCCACCCTGTGTGCATAGCTAATATCACTGACCTCATCTCCATGTTTAATGTTTTTATATCTGTTATTTATTTGTGTGGAGAACATACAGGTGGAGGTCAGAGGACAATTTACAAGAAGATGGTTCTTGCTTTCTACCTACCATGTGGGTTCCAGGAATGAGATTCAGAGGGTCTGACTTGGTGGAAGGTGAGCTTACCTCCTGAGCTATGCTGTTGACTTAAACTCTATTGGTTTAAAGCCATCATTTCTTTTCTTATTTATTTACTTAATATTTTTATTTTATAATTAACTTAATTTTACATATCAGCCACAGATTCCCCCGTCCTCCCTCCTACTACCCCCCCAGTCCTTTCCCCCAGTCCACCCTCCATTCCCACCTCCTCCAAGGCAAGGTCTCCCCTGGGGAGTCAGCCCAGCCTGGTAGACTCAGGTAGGTCCAGTCTCCACCTCCCTACACCAAGGCAAGCAAAGTGTCCCAGCATAGGCTCCAGGCTCCAAAAAGCTAGTCCATGCACCAAAGACAGGTCCCGGCTCCACTGCCTGGGGGCCTCCCAAACAGTTCAAGCTAATCAACTGTCTCACTTATCCAGAGGGCCTGGTCTAGTCTCATGGGGGATCCTCAGCTGTTGATTCACAGTTCATGTGTTTCTACTAATTTGGCTATTTGTCCCTGTGCTTTTTCCAATCATGGTCTCAATATCTCTCGCTCATACAATCCCTCCTCTCTCTTGCCAATTGGACTCCTTGAGGTCTACCTGGGGCTTGGCCGTGTATCTCTACATCAGACACTGGATGAGAGTTCTGTCATGATAGCCAGGGTGTTCAGCCATCTGATCACCAGAGCAAGTCAGCTCAGGCACTCTTTTGACCATTGCCAGTAGTCTACAGTGGAGGTTTCTTTGTGGATTTCTGGGGACCTCTCTAGCACTCTGCACCCAACAACAGAGAAATGGATGAGATCTACATGAGCAAACTGGGGGTTGGGGGAGTAGTGGAGGGCAAGGGTCAGGGGGGAAAGAGAGCTTAGGGGAGCGGGAGGTCCCAACTGGATTGGGAGCAGAGTGGGAGAACAGGGAGGGAGATAGCATGATGAATGAAGACCCCAGGGGAATAGGATAAAGCCATCATTTCTTCACTCTTTAGAATGGCTATGGGCATTGGCAGTATGTGTAAGGGCCCAGCACTTAGTTTTAATCCTGTAAGTGCTAATCCTCTTTCATTTCCTTTCTGGCCTTGAGCAATATTCTTTGAGGTATCAGGTTATACTCAATATTATACAGTATAGTCTGGGGAATATGTTACACATAAGATTCTACTTGCCATAGAAAAATCAACTTTCTTTTTAAAAATACCACCCAATACATAGTCATCAGTGTTAAAATAGTCAAGTGGTTTGAAGTATGGATATAACTATAGTGGGTAGCCATTCCAGCCTTGGCCTGGAAGTTCCAACCCCCATTGAGGCCTTGGTAATGGTCACACCTACAAGGTGGAGCTGAGTGAGGACGATGAAGACCCAGGATGAAGAGGAGAGGTCTCTCTTGGTTTCAGGATCCTGGATGCTGGAGGTAGACTGAGCAGAGTTCTCCAGAGAACACCGCTGGACTGTGCCATTCCTTTCCCAGACCCTGCAACCTATCCCTTCATTTGTAAGCTACCCCACAAAATAAACCTCCCTTTTAACTATGTGGAGTGGCCTTAATAATTTCACCAATATATAACTACTAAAAGGAAGAAGACAGAATGTTCTAGAAGGATTTATCAAAGATGCAACTCTTGACTTAAACAGATAAACATCAATCATAATATTCACAAGAAACCATATACATTAAAGGACATGGGCTCAGGACTCTCAAATTATTTCTCTGTGTAAGTTTTTTAGCTTATCAGTTCAAACTCTACCTATGGAGGACTGAGCTTTTCAGCTGTGGCTTATGTTAATGAATAAACATTCCATCTTACAGTCCACTTTGGATGTTATTAAGTCTGCTTTATTGAAGTTGTCAACTTTCCAAAGTCAAAGGATGAACTTCTTTCTTGCCCTGAAATGGATGGATGCTTCACAAAGGCTGGGGAATGGGTCCAATGCACATCACTTTCTCTGATGATCTCCCTTGGAGGTTTCTTAGAAGGCACAGGTTGTCTTTCAGCAGCCCTTTAAGCCACCCCACATTTCACCCGCTTCAGCTTCTTTGCCTATAATTCCAAATCTTTTTATTTCCTGCAGCCAAAATGAGTGTTTGAACTTTTCAGTCTCTAATCAGAAGATTCATTATTCCAGAAACATGCCCAGGTTTATGATTAAAATAAGTTGGGCAGCACACTGTTCATTTATACCTGTGAGAAGCCAACAGCAGGCAGCTAGGAAACTGTCTGTCAAAGGCTTGCTTCCTCCAACCGATGTGGCACCCAGCCACTGCAGGCACTGAGGCTTGGGGAGAATTCTTGGCATGATGGGTTTATCAGTCAAACATTTTTTTTCTTCTATGCACAGAGGAATTATAGGGGAAGCTGAAAACCCTGGTGTTCTAATGGCTTCTTGCTTTAGATGAATTGCTTCTAATTAAAAAGTGTTTATTTTATCTATGACATGAAAAAACATGTGCACCTGATTCAAAATATATGTTTATAATTAAATCCTGCATTTCCTTCATGGGATGTACTTGATATTTGTTTTTCTATTTCTTTTACTTCTAAAACAAAATTGAAGGCTCAGTGGTAGAGCATTTGCCTAACACATTTGGATTGTTGTGTTTGGGTTCCAAGAAACAAACAAATACACATATACATACATGCATACATACATACATACATACATACATACATACATACATACATACACAAACACACACACATATGCACACACATACATACACGTATACATAAATGTATTGTAAAAGACTGAGGCTTGTGATTGGAAATATTGTTCTAGATAAACCTCAGAAGTCATTTGTAGTCACAGTGGCATTGGAAAGATGCTGCCACTTAGTGAGAGAGAAGCAATGTGTATGTAGGGGGGACATTACCACTAGTTGGCAGTGAAAGAATATTGTAGACATTGCAATTGTAGCTTCCCAGCACAGAGGAACAGAGAGGCCAGTTCAGGGCAGGAATACTGTTTAGTCTGTTCTCAATCATCTGGCATTACTTTCCCATTCCTTTGTCCAACTCCTCCTTTGGACTTACCCACTCCTTCTCAGACTCATGACATCTTCTTTAACTATCTTTGCTTATGTATCTTCTTCACCAATTCCACTTAGCAGCACCCATAAATTTCAACAATATTGATGCCTAAAAGCTATATATAATTATTAGATCATCTGATGTGTGTGATATATGGCAGTGGAAAATGTGCATAATAAAACAGTCTATATATGCACATATATTTCCATATATCTGTACACACACACACACACACACACACACACACACATATTTAACACCTTGGAAAATATGTACATTCACACAGATTATGCATAAATGAGGTGTGTTAGGATATAGCTTTACTTTCTTCCATGTTTATGAGCAACATTATTAAAACTTCAGGTATCTAAATATCCTTTTATATCAGTAAGCCAATGCTGAACTCCCAGTACTGTGTAACACAGCAGGGGGCTAATAGTCCAATTGTTGCTACTGGTCTGTCTTCACCAGCTATGCACCGGGCACAATGGATGGAAGAATAAGTTCTGCATCTCATTCTGGATCTAATCAGTAGTGAATAATATAAAAATACAGGTTCATGTAACCCTTGACCTTGCTTCTTGGTAGTGAAAGAAGTCTCTTTTCGTACTCATTACCTGGTTGTGGCCAGCAAAAAAGAGATACAGATTTGGGCTGCTCAGCATTTCCTAGGATTGAGTGTTTTTCCTTTAGTATAGATTTTTGAAAAGCTAAGTAGAATGAACACTCAAACCTTGACCCTTTCCTCATTAACCTCCTATGCCACCAAAGGGTGTGATGGCTCACACCTCGCATGTGAGTTCAGAGAATCAAGTCAGTGTACAAACTGTTGTAAATGACTGGCCTTTATCATTATTTACTTTAGTGTTACCATCTGGGAGGGTGCTACAGTGAGGCCTATAATTTCAGAATAACAGGGGTTTTGACCATTTTATAATAAGCAAACCTGACTTAGTTGGATCTTGACAAAGTTAAAATGTTTCCCCTCTAGTTTGCTTTGTTTTTAAAATTTTTTTATTTCCTGCAAAATCTTATAGCATGAGCTTTAGATGACTGGACTGGCAAGGGACCTCTAATGTGTCCTTTTCATGTTTCTATTTAAGGGTGCTTAACACAGCTGTGTGACAAAGTACCAATTAATGCTTCTATTAAAGTCTTTAGTCTGTGAATCCAGGGACATCTATAGGCTATAGTGTTGATGAGGCATTCCATATTGGTTGCTTGCATGTAGGGAGAGTTCATAACACAGGTCTGTGTGGAGCAATTACATGTTATATAGAGGCATGTGAGCAGAGTGACAGTGTAGTTGGAGTTTTTCTGCCTGGCCCACAGTCAGGACAAATCTCTCTCACCTGCCAGGCCCATAGACACTCAGACCCAACCAAGTAAACACACAGAAACTTATATTGATTGCAAACTATATGGCCATGGCAGGCTTCTTGTTTTCTACTTTTTCTATCTTAAATTACCCATTTCTATTAATCTATACTTTGCCACGTGGCTTGTGGCTTACTGGTGTCTTTACATGTTCCTTGTCATGGCGGTGGCTGGCAGTCTCTCCTCAGCCTTCCGCTTCCCACAATTCTCTTCTCCCTTGTCCCGCCTATACTTCCTGCCTGGCCACTGGCCAACCAGCATTTTATTTATACAGAGCGATATCCACAGCACTTCCCCTTTACTTTTTTTTTTTTAAAGGAAGGTTTTAACTTTTACATAGTAAAATTACATGTAACAAAACAATTACCAAGGAAGAATTATAGTTATAATATCTAGTCTATTTGTTTTGGCAAAATTAAACAAAATATTCTATCTATCCTATATTTGTGAGTCTAAGGTTTTTATATCTAACTTATCTTTTATCATAACTGAGGAAATTATAACTATCTAGTCTTCAACTGCATCAAAGACCTCAGAAGGATATATTATTACCTGAGAACCGGGAGAAGGATGCAAGTAACTTTTGGGAGGCTTGCAGGGTAGACAGAAACAGCGGGCAGCCTGGACAGTCACCTAATGTTCCTTTGTAAAGTTGGGGCATTTGTCTTCAGCCCACAGGGTTAGAGTCTCTTGGTCACTTTTTTCAGTGTCCTGTAGAATGTCTGACAGTTTCCTCTCTGAAGCAGGAACCTGAAGGACCATTTTGTCAAACAAAGTTCAGTGGTCACCTTTCTATGGGTCCTGCATGTCCAGTCAATCAAGCAGTCCAGGCAAGATCAGTTTCTTGCCCAAATGGCTATTTTTGCCAAGGTGAAGATAAACTCCATATGAAGTGTCTTCGATGCCCATCCTTCTTTCTGAAGTAAATCAGTGCTGCCAGGAGCAGACATGTCTCATTATCCAGAAAGTCTAAATTTTAAAAATATTTTAAATGCCATATTCTGTAGACCTTTGAAGTGTTTGAAGATTACCTGTCTATCTGAAATATATCTATGTATACATAGAAAACTTAACATGACTATAAGTTTGACTATCATAGAAGACTAATTAATCTGTATTTCTTAATTATCCATTACAATTTAAAATGAGCGATACAAACATAATATCTTAAACAGGAGTAGAAATATATACACAGTATAACAAAATTAATTTTAAGTTTGTATCAATAGACTAAAATCTATTCCAATGTAAAACATTTTAAATAAGTTGTTGCTCTTTAGAAGTAAGTTCTTAATCTACCTTTTTTTCCTATTATATCTATATCATATCCCCTTTTCTTCTTTAGAAAGAGATCACATTTATAATCAACCTGCTTTAAATAAAAATACTGTTTTTTTTTCTGTCCCACACCAGAGGGCTCTTCTGATTTGGGACACAAAAATCTCTTAACCTTTTCTTTTAGCAATATGTTTGAGCTTAGAGAAGGAGTGAGCCAATTCCATCTTCAAAGCCAGCTTGATAAGTTTGGGAAATTGGACATAGTTTCTCTTACTACTTCCTGCTGGAGGGGGTCATTGTATCTTATGGGGACACAAAGAAAATTTTAGGATTATGGAGTAGTCCATGAGGGTAAACCTCTGAGCCAGTTGCCTTGAAATCATTCTGGATGTTGGGTCATCTGGGCCATGGTGTCATCTGAGACCTTTCAGGTGGTCTTGGCTGATCAAACCTGATGTATCTTAATCTGGAACAAACCCACAGCCTCTGGATTTCTGTGGAAAGAAAAGAAGAGACTCTTTTCCAAAGCAACATATCCTTATATCCAAATTTTGAAGTCAAGGTACCTTTAAAATTTACATATTTATTTAACTCAACAGCTTTTACGTTCAAATCTTTTTCTGCAGTTAAAAATCCCAAAGACAAGACAAACCAGATTTCTGCATCTGCTTCTATCAGTCACTGGAGAAAAGCTCTGTGATGACAGTGAGGGTATTCACCAATCTGATCACTGGGGTAAGCCAGTTCAGTTCAGGCACCCTCTGCACTATTTCTAGTAGTCCAAGCTAGGTTCATCCTTGGGGATTCTTGGCAACTTCCCTAGCACCAGGTTTCTTTCTATCCCCATGATGTCTCCCTCTACCATGATATCTCTTTCATTGCTTTCCCGCTCCATCCCTGTTCCAGCTCCACCATCCTCTGGTGCATGAGTGGGCTTTTTGGAGCCCACTCTACCTACAATGAGACACCTCATGCAGCCTTGAGGCAGAGGAAAGGGCTGGGACTTGCCTTTACTGGATGTGCCTCCCCATGGGAATCCTTGCATTCTTGTGTGTGGGGGAGTGAAGGGTGGGTTGGGAAGGCAGAGCTGGGGGTGGGAGGAAGGAAGAGGAGCTCTTTGACTGGTATGTAAAATGAATGAAAAATTTTTCTTAATTAAAAATGAAAGAACTCACCGGACAGTAGTGGTGCATGCCTTTAATCCCAGCACTTGGGAGGCAGAGCCAGGCAGATCTCTGTGAGTTTGAGGCCAGCATGGGCTACCAAGTGAGTTCCAGGAAAGGCACAAAGCTACATAGGGAAACCCTGTCTTGAAACCCCCCCCCCCCCCCAAAAAAAAGAAAGAAAAGAACTCAAGCTGTAAGGCTGGAAAGATGTCTCAGGGGTTTTGATCACATGTTCATGCAGAGGATCAGGGTTCCATTCTAGCACTCAAATGCTAGCTCATGACCTGTAACTCTAGTTCCAGGGGATTCAGCACCCTCTTCTGGCCTCTGTAAAACATACACACCTGTAAGCAAAATATCCATAAAATAAATGAATAAATAAAATTCCTCAAGCTGTAAAAAAACAAAACCAAACAACTCCCCCACCAAAAAAGAAGAATGTCCAAGCATGTGCCATAGATGCCCATGGGACCCTATAGAGACCCTTGTTTGAGATATACCATTCTTTAAAGAATAGTAGCCAAGAACCAGACTTGTCACACAGGGTTGATGCCCCTCATCTTCAGGATATAAGGATGCTTAAGGAGAACCCAGCTTTTGTATTTAGGAACATGTGGTGACTAAAAGCAAGGTCAGTCACAAGGCAAACACATGTCCTTCCCCAAAGTTGGGACAAATGATTTAACCTGCCTGCTGGCCTTGGTGACTCTTGCAGAATTGTGGCAATGGTGCTTCAATTTGGAACCACAGCCTGGCAACTTAACATCTATAAAGAGCTCAGCACTTATGGAATATTGTAGACTTTCTTCCTCCTGCTCTGCCCTTTCCTCTTCTATGATTACTAATGTTCCCTAAGAACATTTAAAGATACATACATTTCCTTTTTTAAAAAAATATTTGGGGCATGAATGTTTGTATATGTTTGTATGATGCATATGAGCATGTATGTGCTGGTGCACCTGTCTTATAGATGTGCATAGAGGCCAGAGGAAGATGTCACATGCAGTGTTTTTTAGCTCTCCACTTTACTTTCTTTTTTTTCACTTTTTTTCTTTATTAAGATTTTTTTTATTCATTTTACATACCAACCACAGTTCCCCCTCTTGTTTGTCCTCTCCCTTCAACCCATATCCTATTCCCTCCTCCAAAAAGGTAAGGCCTCCCATGGGGAATCAGCAAAGCCTGGTACATTCAATTGAGGCAGGTCCAAGCCCCTCCCCTTGCACCAAAGCTGTGCAGTGTCCCACCATAAGTAATGGGCTTCAAAAAGCCAGCTCATGCACCAGGAATAGATCTTGATCCCACTGCCAGAGGGGCCTTTAAACAGACGAAGCTATGCAACTGTCTCACTTAAACTTTCTAAAGACACCATCTCATGCTGAATGTGGAATTAGTCTGGTTGCTTGAAAGCCCCAGTAATCCTCCTCTGCCAGCCCCAACAACACAGGAATTACAGGTACATGCTCCATATGTCACATATAGCCCGGTATGGATTCTGGGCATGCTTACTTAGCTCCTCATGCTTGCATACAACTGATCTGACCAACTGAGCCACTTTCTTCCATTCTGCGTTCTCACTTACAGTAAAATGCTACAAATTTCATCCTTAAACATGTAACATATTACAGTAAGTGAGGACGTAGAATACAAGATAATGGAGTAAAGTGATTAGAGGCTGGATAGAAGCTGGACATCATTCGTTTTCAAACCTAATCCTGTAGTGTAGTAACTATATGGTTCCATGAAATACTATTGGAGTTTTAGATTTATCTTAAGTGTATGGGTGCTTTGCCTGCATGGGTGCATATACATCATGCGTGTGCCTGGTACATGTGGAAACCAGAAGAGGGCATTGAATCCCCTGGTACTGGAGCTGTGGATGGTGTGAACCACCATATGGGTGCTGTGAACTGTACCAGGTATTCTTCAAAGGCTGCAAATGCTCTTAACTGCTGAGCTGTCTCTCCAATCACATCATAGGAGACCAAGTCCCTACTTTTTCATTCGGTACTTGGCAGATAATGAGATAATAAAATAGAATAAGCATATACTTATTACCCAGTGTATTAGAGCTACACAATTTTTTTCCACTTTCTCTTTGAAGATTTGAGACAGCTTTAGCAGTACCCAGAGAAAGGGACTGGTTAATTAGTTTATTGTTCTCTCATTCATTTTTTTCCTTGTTAGTTCTATGAGCACACTTTGAATAACTATGTTCTATCAGGTGCTGAGCAGATATGAGTAAGAAATGGTCCCTGCTCTGAAGGAAATTATGACTTAGAAACATATTTTATAGTGACTCCTGTTAGTTAACATTAAATCTTTCTCTCAAGTGCCTAGAGTTGGGCTTCTCCACTACTCCTTTTCCCCCTTGGAAGGTCTTTCCTATGTTTTAGAGTAAAGGTCTAGGAAAAAAAGGAAAAGGAAACTTCCACATTACCACTCATTGCTCTCAGAGCAGGGGGAAGGCACTTAGGAATTCATGTTATTCAGATTGGAAAGTTCCAGACAGGATGATGGCAGATGCAATACCATATGTTTGCCTTAATTGTTAACTTCACACAGCCTAGAGCAATCTGAAAAGAGTAACATCAATGATGAATTGCTTAGACCAGATTGGCCTTTGGGCATGTCTTGGAGGGTTGTCTTGACTGTTAATTGATGCAAGGGAATCTATCCCACTCTGGGCCACATCATTACCTAAGCATGAGGTCCTGGGCATTATAACATAGTCTAGCTAAGCATAGGCCAGGAAGTAGCATTCCTCATGGTTTCTTCTTCATCTTCCTGCTTGAGTTCCTGTCCTGACTTCTTTCAATGATAAAGGGTGATCTGCAAGTATAAGCAAAACAAACATTTCCTTCACCTAATTGCGTCTAGTTAGAATATTTTATCACAGCAACAGAAAGAAATTTAGAAAGTTACACAATTGGATCCATGCAATTAAAACAACCAGCCAATGAAGGAGAAAGTCAAATTATTGGTTTAGCCTTATCCTATCTAGGTGTAAATACATGGTTGAGTTAAGTTTGGGTTAATTATTTTATAAGTCTACCACCTTAAAAATGCAAACCTATGGTGAGTATTCAACAAAAACACTATTTGTGACTTCTGTTTTCAAAAAATCCTTCAGTTTAAAATAAATGCCTTTTGCTCAATTGGTTCCTGGTAGGCAATTAGCTACAAGTGGAAGAACATTAATTTAAACTTCAGGGGTTCCCTTTCATCTCCCCATGTTTCCTTAGGCATGTAACTTCGAATCAATTATGCATGTTACAGGGAAAGAAAAGTATATTATTTTCAAAACACTTTAGGTACCATTGGAGAGATTTCATGTTTTGAAGAAGGAAAAGGGCTCACAAGTAACATTTTTCAAATTTCAAATGTTTAACATAGAGATTTAATATTGCCAGCATTCAAAATAAGGAACATTAGTTACCAGGATCTCTAAGAAGCACTACAGAGAATGTGAAGTTTCAAATGTCACTGGAAATTAATGGAGATAGTAAGGTTTTTAATTGCAATGATGTGAAAACATCTGCTATCAGCAGAGAAAAGTAAAGAAAAAGTGGGATGAGAATCCCTCTGGATTTGGGTTCAGAGACTCTCAGAATTGAGCATTGGAAAGAGTTTAACAACAAGAATCAACAGTCTTCCTGAAATATTCTATCCTGAAAGAATTATCTATGATCAGGGAAATCTAGCCACAGAGAGCCTAATACCATGGAACAGACCACCATTTTCTTGTCCTCATATGTAATAAAGCAGGAGAATGGAAGAAAATTAGATGTTTGATAATCTGTGACCATTCTTAAGGTATGGAAAATGTTTAACTTTTCATAATTAAGGCATTTTCTCAATATAGTCTGTGCTACTTCTGTTTCTCCTTTTCGCTCTCCATTCCTCCCTTGATTTCCTGCCTCCCTCCCAGCCCCTCATTATTGTGAGACAGGATCTCACACTGTAGCCTTGGACGACCTGGAACTCACTATGTAGACCAGGCTAGCCACAAACTCTTAGCTTTTCTCTTGTCTTAGCCTCATGAATAGTGGCATCAGAGGTAGGAACCACCAGGCTGGCTCCTGCTTCTCTCTCTTTATTGGCTGTCCTTTAGGATGGAGTGAAGTTCTCTGTATTGAGATTCTTACTAATGCTTGGTAGAGTTCTTGCTAAAGTCTTTCTAGAATTTTCCAAGTCAGGTAATAGAGTGACTTGTAGATTATTTGTAATCTTCTATACTGTTGTTGAGAAGAGGACAGAACTATACTTGGCAAGAGGAAGCAATTTAAAATTCTAAAAAGGATTTTTCCTAATGAGGCAATTTTTTAAATTTTTATTTATTTTATATCCTAGTCACAGTTTTCTCTCCCTCATCTTCTCCCAGTCCTTCTCCCCACCCACCCCTGTTCCCACCCCAAAATCCATGCCTTCTCTGTTTCTGTTTAGGAAAGGCAGGTCTCCCATGGATATCAGCAAAACATAGCATATCAAGTTGCAGTAAGACAAAGCACCTCAATCAGTATGAGTAGTAGAGTCCCAAAAGGCAGTAAAAGAGTCAGAGATAGCACCTGTTTCCACTGTTACGAGTCCCACAAGAGGGCCAAGCTACACAACTGTAACATATATGCAGAGTGCCAAGGTCAGTCCCATGCAGCCTCCATAGTTGTTGCTTCAGTCTCTGTGAACTCCAGTGAGCCCAGGTTAGTTGATTCTGTGGGTTTTCTCTTGCTCCTACAATCCTTCCTCCTCCTCTTCTGTAGGATTCCCTGAACTCCGCCTAGTGTTTGGCTGTGGGTCTGCCATCTATTTCCATTAGTTGATGGACGAGGCCTCTCTGATGACAATTGGACTAGGCACTAATCTATGTATATAGCATATGTATAATCACATGTGTATGCATATCATTGTCATTTTCCCCCTCCCGTCATGTTTGATTCTATCCTTGGTCTCTGGGTCATCTAGCCTGTGGGTCCTGGTGCTCCAGGCAGTGTCAGGATGGGCTTACTCTCTTGGTGTGGGTTTTAGGCTAGACTAGTCATTGGTTGGCCACTCCCTCAATCTCTAGGCTACCCTTACCCCAGCACATCCTATAGGCAGTACAGGCTGTAGGCCAAAGGTTATGTAGCTGGGCTGGTTTCCCACTCCTTCCACTTGCCTGATCACAGAAGATGGCCAGTTCAGGCTACATATCCATTGTTGCTAGGAATCCTAGCTAGGGTCATCCTTGTATATTCTAAGGATATTCCCTTGTACCAGGTTTTTACCTGACCCCCAAAATGCCCCTGTTTCTAGTAGTCACTTTCAGTACTCTCCCTCTCTGTCCCCCCAACCTGATCAATCATGTTCCTATCCACACCCACCTATAGTCCAATCAAGAAATTGCTTCTACTTCCCCTTCACAGGGAGATCTGAGTGTCCCCCACCCCAAACTATCCTTGTTAATTAGTCTTTCTGGGTCTATGGATTGTACCATAGTTATACTTTATTTTACAGCAAATATCCACATATGAGCTACTACATACCATGTTTGTCTTTCTTGATTTGTGTTATCTCACTCAGGATGATTTTATCCAGCTCCACCAATTTGCTTTCAAACTTCCTGGTGTCCTATTTTTAACAGCTTAGTAGTACTCCATTGTGTAAATGTACCACATTTTAAAAATCCATTTGGTTGAGGAATATCTAGGTTGTTTTCAGTTTCTGGCTATTAAAGATAAAGCTACTATGAAAATAGTTGAGCAAGTGTCCTTGTGGTATGGTTGAGCATCTTTTAGATATATGCCCAAGAGTGGTATCATTGGGTCTTGAAGTAGATTGATTCCCTATTTTCTGGGAAAACACCATATTGATTTCCAAAGTGGCTATGCAAGTTTGAACTCCCACCAGCAGTGGAGGAGGGTTCCCCTTGCTCCACATCCTCTCCAACATAAGTTGTCATTTGTGTTTTTGATCTTAGGCATTCTGAAATATATAAGATGGATTCATTTTGATTTACACTTCCCTGATGGCTAAGGATGATGAACATATGTTAGTATTTCTCTGCCATTTGAGATTCTTCTATTGAGAGATTTCTGTTTAGGTCTGTACCCCATTTTTAATTGGGTTATTTGGTTTTTTGATATCTAGTTTCTTTAGTTCTTTATATATTTTGGAAATCATACCTCTGTTGGATGTGGGGTTAGTGGAGATCTTTTCTCATTCTGTAGCCTGCCATTTTGTCCTATTGACAGTGTCCTTTGCCTTACAGAAACTTCTCAATTTCATCTTGATGTAACTTTAACTAAGCAAGTGAAAGAGCTGTATGACAAGAACTTCAAGTCTTTGAAGAAAGAAATTGGAGAAGATATCAGAAGATGGAATGATCTCCCATGCTCATGGATCAGTAGGATTAACATAGTAAAAATGACCATCTTACCAAAAACAATCTACAATTTCAATGCAATCCCCATTAATATCCCAACACAATTCTTTACAGACCTTGAAAGAGTAATACTTAACTTCATATGGAAAAACAAAAAACCCAAGTTAGCTAAAGCAATCCTGTATAATAAAAGGACTGCTGAAGGTATCATTGTCACTGATTTCAAGCTTTACTACAGAGGCATGGTAATAAAAACCACGTGGTATTTTCATAAAAACAGAGAGTGGATCAATGGAATCGAATCAAAGGTCCAGACATAAATCCACATACCTATGGACACCTGATTTTTGACAAAAAAAACAGCCAAAATTATACAATGGATGAGGCACATTTTGAAGGGAGGCTAGTCATGCTACATAGAAACAGTTCACAATGCCACTAAGCATGGGAGCTCTCCTGCTGTCAACACTGCTGCTGCTACTTAAATGAAAGTTATTCTGGTCACTATTCATTTTCCCCATTTAACAAAACTCTCATCCCTACATAGAAAGACTTGAAGTCCTGTGCTAGAGGACATAATTTTTACTACTATGGGGAGATGACTGATTTTTAGTAACTAACTTAAGTGCTCCTATGGGACTGAAAGATTTGTATTGATGTATGTACTATTCAAATGGAAATACTTGATACAAAAAACCACATAGATCCTTGTTTGCCATCTGATTTAAAATTGTCTTCAATTCATTACCCAAGAACCCATTAAGATGTGCTTTCAGACTTCTTCTCAGGTTCAGCACATCACACTTTTCAACTTCTATGACTAGTACATTTTCCACACAAGGGAAGTATTATACACTAAAAATATTAGAGGACTGTCTGCTTCTGTGTCAAAGATTTTATCTACTAACATAAATGTCTTGAGTATCACTGCTCTTAGTATCATTATGACTATTATTTATCAGTAAAGTTCTGAAAAGGCCAAATGTTAACTTTCCAGCCTTCATGGATATGCTAGGGCCTCAGCTATGACATCTTCAGGAGACACATGTGGTTTCCTGTGTTTAATGCCTGTAGAAATGATCATTAACTTGTCTTACAACACTTACTGTTTAATGAGCATTAACCTTTTACAGTGTGCTTACTGCTGTTGGTCTAAGTGAGTAAATACATTTTCCGTGTGTGTGTGTGTGTGTGTGTGTGTGTGTGTGTGTGTGTGTGTGTTTAAGATTATCTGGTTTTGTGCCTCTCCTTATATTTTTTCACTTATGCTCTCAAATTTGACAGTTGCTTGGACTCTAACTCACATGATACTCTATGATGGAGCAGTTGGATGGACCTGATTTGATACCTTCACTCTTCCCAGGGACACAGATGTCATTGGTTGTCTAATGAATATGGAGACCCTTCTATATGGCTGGAGGCTGAGTGCTCTGCAGCTGGTATGGCCCTTAAATGTGGCCAGGTGGATGTTTCCTTGAACATTCTGGCCACTTAGTGGGATCTCAGGGATCAACTCTTGCATGTGAGCTCCTCTTTGCTCCACTCTCATTTGAAAGCTTCTCTAATTGTCCCACTTGACTAAGTGTTTTGTGGACAGGGGTGGTGTTTTGCTCATTGTATGTAGTTTCATATGTTATGTTGTAGTGACCTACTCAAAACATTGGCTTTAATGCTGTGTTATAACCAGGTGTAGAACTGTGGCCCTAGTTTAACACCTTTGGACAAGTGACTTTTCTCTTCACTATAACAAAGCATTTGCAAAAAAACTTTAAGAAAGGAGGGATTTATTTGGCTCATGGGTTTTAGTCCTTTGTAGTTGGGAGACGTGATGGAGTTCCTAACAGCTGATGTTTATGATAGAGCTTTCTTCTATCATGGTGAATCAGGAAGTGCCCATGGCCTGATCTTCATGACTTATATCTTCCAGGTAGGTATAAAGGTTCTAAAGGTTTCACAACCTGCCAAAACTACACCACCAATGGGGAACAAGTTTTCAAATAGATGAGCTATCAGGTCATTTCATATTTAAAATATAATGGTCTTAAAAATGGTCCAGGAGAGATGTATCCCACAAGACTAAAACTGTTGATGTAAAAAGGCAAATATATATGCAAATAAAATTCTGTGTGTATGTTATATGTAAGTGTGTACATGTTCCTGTGTTTGTGCAGGTGGGTATGCAGGGTTGAGTGCACATTCATGTAGAGAGCAAAAATCAATGTTAAGTATCTTTCTCTTCTTTCTGTATTTTTGAGATTCATTTCATTATTTTTACTTGCACTTATGTATATGTCTCTGTGTGGGTATGTGCTAGTGTTAACAGAGGGAAAAGGGATCATTAGATCCCCTCAAGTGGTTGTGAGCCCCAATAGCTGGATGCTGGAAATTGAACTTGAGTCCTCTGGAAGAGTAGTATGTACTTTGAACCCTCCAGCCATCTCTGAAGCCCCTCCATCTTTCTGTGACAGGGTCTCTTACTGAACCTGGAGCTCATCAGAGTGGTAGAACACAGGGCCTCCAGAATCATCCTGTGCCCCATCCTGTGCTAGGATTACTGGCTCACACCACCACGCCTGGCTTGCCACATGGAGATGGGGATCAAACTCAGGCCCCTCTGCTTGTGTAGAGAGCATTATGCCAACAAAATGGTTACTTTAAAATTCATTATACTGTAACATTGTCAACTTGTAAAGCAGAATAATTTTATTTTAATCTCACAAACTTATATAGTCTCTAGAATGTTTTAGGGGTTGATAATATATTTGTACAACACTTATTGATGATAATACATTCTAAAACGTATCATTAGGTGGTTTGAACATTGTGTTATTATCACTAAGTTTAATCTATACTAACCCAGATGAAATAGTTTGATCACTCTGTATGTCCTCAGTGCCAGTAAGAGACTTGGTAATCATGGGGGTGTGAGGCTTCTCATGCACATATTCCATGTCACCGTCTCTGCCTCTTCTTTGATTTGGACCTGTTGGTTTAGTCTCTTATACACTCATATTTTGTGCTGAGTTTAGTAATGAAATCAATGGCTTGCTGGCCCCAGTGTCCTCTCTATTGAATGCTATTGGAAGCTACTGAGGAATGTCTCACTTTTCCTTCCTCTATGCACTTGACACCTAATGAGTTATAACCTGCCACTTCTCTATCATCTTCAATCCTTTCTTGTCATCTCTGTACTGGCTGACATTATTCTCTTTGGAAATTAAAGTCCATTGTGCCTGTTGTCTCCAACACCTCTATTGAATCTGGCAAGTAATTTCTGTTGGCAAACACATAAAGCATTTACAGAGGGTCACTGTTGAGTGACCATGGATTAGACCAAAGGAAAGACCCTGGGTTCAAACACCCTGCTCCCTCCCACCTGAGTCAACGTGAGCTGTGCTGTGACCTCTGCTATGTCACACAGCCTGAGAAGAACTCAGAGTTCTTCTCCAGAGCATGGAGATGCTGACCCTTGTTAGCAACAAATAGAATATTTTATGGGAGTGTTTTTAAATCCTATGACAGCTTTGTCAAGAAAAAGGCTTAGTTAAATATTGAGCAGGTAAAACAATCATGCTATAGCTAATAACAACAGTAGTAAAGAGAAGAAATTTTAGAATATAAGTGAAATTTTAAAATATTCAAAAATAGGATATATATATATATATATATATATATATATATATATATATATATACATGAATATATGAATGAAGTATAATAGGGTAAAGGGAAATATGCTATGAAGGAACCATGGCTGTTTATAAAGATTTAATGAATCTTTGAATTAAGGCAGAAAGTCATAAGGCTTATGCATATGGTATTCATCAGTGTGTATGTGTATTAGTTACTTTTTTCATTACTGTGGCAAAATACCTGAAAAGCGAGTAAAGGAAGTTCCTTTATGAACTTATTCATATAAATATGAATTTATTTTGGTTCATAGGTTGAATGTCTAGTCCATCATGGTGGGGAAGACATGGGGCAGGAGCATAGACAGCTGGACACATTACATCTGTGGTCAGGAAGCAGAGAGATAAATGTTGGTGTTCATCTCTCTTCTTATTAAGTCCCAGATTCTAGCTAGAATCATCCACATTTTGAGTGTGTTTTTGCACCTCAGTTAATCTCCCTTCTGTGTTCAGACATGTTCAGAGGTTTGCTTTCATAGTGATTTTGAAGCCAAGGAGTTAGACCACCCCAGTCAGAATGTGGTTCTGAGCCTAAGGTTTCTGTTTGCCTACTATAGCTGAACACATCCTGATTCCTTCAAAAACTAGAGAGGTGCTAACAGTACTCTGATTGAAAGCCAAAAATGACTGCTTGCAGTCCCTCCACCCTTTTCAAAGGCCTCTTTTAAACACCCAAGTAAGCCAGGCAGCAGCAACCCACTTTGGGGACCTGTTCTGCTGAGCTGGAGCTCTGATGAGCATCAGGCCTTTGTACCAATCTCACCATCACTCTGTCCTGCCCCTGACGCTTACCAAGCTTCTTGCCTTTGCCCTTATCTGTTGTTTGTGGATTTAATTTGCTGATACTGTGAAATGTGAGGCCAGTGTTGATCTCTGATGTTGGGACCTTGGGGCACCTCCGAGGGCTTCCAAGGAGAACTTGGGTTTGAATTCTCAATCACAGTAAGTGGGTGATAGAAGGTAACCTCATAACGTGGCAGTAGGAGACCACTCTCTCATTTTTGGGTAGGAAGTACAGTTGATTATAGAGAAAGAGAAAGCTAGTAAGCATGGAACTGGAAAGATGGTAGAAGGCTAGTATTCCCCCTTCCTGTGAGTCTCCACATACTCAGTCCCTCCAAACTTTTCTTATGGAACTAAGCTTGAGCACCTCCAACAAATGTGTGTGGACCATAGAATGTTGGGACACTAGGACTCATAGAAACAGTGGGCCCAGCTCACTTCAGCTCGGGCATGAAACTCAAATGGTTATCTTGCCACCTACCCTGGCCCCTGCATTTGACATGACAGCTACAGTTTTTTCCAACCCATTGCTCTTGATTCATGTCTTGCCAATACCCAAACCCAGGCACATTTTTTGAAATTCAACTACTAGCAGAAGTTATATGTAACATGCACAAATCAGTCATCTTTAACCCTGACTTTACTTTTTTTTTTCTTACCAATTTAAATTGGCTTCCAGGAACCTTAAGCTACATTTACCATTTACCATTATTAAATACAACCCAATAATGAGACTACTTGCATGCTGACTGTTTCTGAAACATTGTTTTCATTTCATGCAGAATTATGGACATCCTGCTCACTATATATTTAGGCCAAGCAGGCTCACTTTAATGGGTGGCCATTAGCTTTGCCTTCAGGGAAAGATTTATTTTTTATTTACACTTGCTGCTATGAGAAAAATGAGCTGCACAGGTGAAGGGTGATTGATGATGGCGTTTCCAGGGCTCAGGGATCCCTGGCTGAATAATCTGAGATCTGCACAGTAGTTTAATGTTTCCTCAAGGTTGTTTGCAGACTAAACAGGGACCCTAGCTCCTACCCTTTGTCATGTCTTGTGGTTGCTGTTCTGGTCTCTCTAGCAGCAGGTATTCTCCTTGTCATCAAAGCTTTGTTTATTGCCTTTGCTTTCATCAGGTTACAGAGCAGAGGGAGGGTTGGAGATGGGTTTCTGATGCAATGAATTATCTGCTTGCTCTGCAGTTGTATCACTGAGTCTCATCTAGGTGCCTGGAATGTAGAACCCAGCCCATCTTCCCTGTCTTATAATTATTCCTTCAAATATCTCTGAGGAGAATATTTTTGAGCTATTCATGACCCTAGTTCATATTCTTGTTATATTAAAAAAAAACTAAATTATTGAAGAGGCAGATCGAGGTGTGAAGAGGAGACATATTGGAGCACATGCAGGGGAACATGTTTGGGACAGAGCTGAGCAGGACAGCGATGGAAATGCCAAAGCTATAGCAACAGATAGTCCTGGGAGGGGCCTAAAGACACAGAGGTTATAGGCATGTGGAGTCAGACTCTTGAAGCATTAGCTGGGACAGAACTAGAGCCTCAGTGAAGGAGGGAACCATATTCCTAATAGACATTTGGAAATGAGGGCCATAGAGCAGGGACAGAATGTGACTCCAGAAACAAATCTGAAATACACAGGTCACACCCAAAGGGGAAAGCAGTAGGGGATGGTTAGCCAAGACACAGATGTATTTAGGATCCTCCTCCTAACAGGAACAAGGAGAAGTTGATGGTTCTGAAGATCAAAGAACAAGCTGTGGTAGAGGCACAGTCTGAGAGACTGGAGAAGGGAATCTGCAGCCACCCAGCCTTTTGGTTTGTAATATCATACTGTGGTCTACAAATGTGTATGGCCATATTCATGGCTATCCTGTGATGATGTGCAGCCCACAGACATGCCTTTCCAAACTGGCATGTGTGATCAGTGAAGAGTTGAGCTATCAGTTAACTGCAGGCTCAGTTTTGCCCATGGGCTTCTCTGACCCACTTGGATACTTGTCTTTTTGAAGAATGAGACTATATCTTCTTCCCTTTCAGAAGTATGTTTCTTGGGGACCATGCTTAGCACAAGGGAAGATTTAGGAAATTTAATTGTTTAAATAAAGGACTAAGTCAAGAGCTTGTAGAAGCAAAGACTCCAATGAGTGAATTTCTGTGTGTTAAGCAGTTTTCTGTTGCTATGACAACAAAACTTGAGACAATCAACTTAGAGGAAAGATGTTCCAAGCTACCTATGTGGTGGGCCTGTGATAATGCAGAGCATCATGTTGAGAGGGCATGGTAGAGCAGAATTGATCAGCCAAACAGCTGGAAAGCAGGGGTTGTGGGGAGGCAGGTACACTGGAGAGAGAGAAAAAGAGGGAGGTCTAAGGATAGGATAATCCCCAGTGATGTACTTCCTCCACTTAGGTCCTAACTTCTAATAGCTCTCATTCAGTGAATTCATGCATGAGTTAAATCAAATGATAAATTTAGGAACCTATGATCTAGATACCTCTCAGCACTGCTGGCTAGGGACAAAGCCTTCAACCATGAGTCTCTAGGGGCATACTTCATATGCAACCCTAACTACCAGTGTCAAGATTGACTTGGAGCTGGTCATGTGTGTAACTTGTCTGAGGCTATGTCCCCAGTGAACCTCTAGATCTGGCCTAGATTATAGGCCCTAGAACCTGGGGGTGTGGCTATACCTAGAAATATATGGCCAATTACCTGTAAAGTTTGGTAGTTTAGCAATAGAAATATGATCAACAATTATGATTGTATGTATTTTGTAATCACTAGAGATTAAACCAAAGTCTTATTCATACTAAACCCTGTCTTTGGATAGTTAAATTCCCATCCCTAATTTCCCTTCTTTTATCTCAGAGGAGAAACAAATCAAAGAATATGACTGCACTGGATACCAAGCCATCCTAAAACCTGCTGGTTTAAAAGAAGAAGCATTAAGTACAGAACAAATGTGATAAATGTTGAATATTAATAGATTGGCAAGAAAGCACTGAGCAATGACATTTTTCCTCCAAAGTTCAAAGTATCAGTAAATGTGTGTGTGAATGGGTGTCAGGGTGTGTGTGTGTGTGTGTGTGTGTGTGTGTGTGTGTGTGTGTGTGTTTGTATATTTATATATATGTATTTGAATGTGTCGGGGAGAGCTCATGTATTTGTAAGAATGTGTGTGTTTATGTGGAGGGTATTTGTGTATGAGTATGTGTATGAATTTGTGTGTGTGTGTGTGTGTGTGTGTGTGTGTGTGTGTTTGTATACTTGAATGACTGTATACTTGTATGTGCAGTTGTGTGTTCATGTGTGTGTATATATATATCTGTAGACACATATTGGATTTTTTTCTTTGTTTCATTTTTTTATATGTCCATCCTACTGAGAATGTACTTACTATAATTTGTGATTATGAAAAACCTATCAGCAGCCCCTGGCTTCTGTATGCCCTGGAACTCCCATCTGGACCAGAGGTGAGAGCCTGGGTTATAGTCAGAGAGGCACCTGCGCCTGGGTCCCACCGCTGGACACAGGCCACTCTGGGAGGACCTGACCAACTTGGCCCCAGTTTCCTGCCAATTGGCGGGCCCTGCACAAAGGCTCCCCTTTTCCAAGACTGCAGGCAGACACTGCACTCTCCACACCCTGCCCCCACACCCATTTGACCGAGACCCCAGCCACTTCCTGAGACTCAGAGACCAGCCCCCAGCTTCCGTCAGCCCTGGAACTCCCATCTGGACCAGAGAGACCCCAGCCACTTCCTGAGAATCAGAGACCAGCCCCAAGCTTCCACTCTGCCCTCAAACTCCCATCTGGACAAGAGACCAGAGGAACTCCCATCTGGACAAGAGGAGCTCCCATCTGGACAAAATAAGGAGACCCCAGGGACTTCCCAAGACTCAGAGTCCAGCCCCCCAGCTCCTATCCAGCCAGCACTCTCATCTGGACCAGCACTCCCATCTGGGCCAGAGCTTCCATCTGGACCAGAGAAAGGCTCCCTAAATCTGTCAGCTATCTCTGGACCAAGTACACTGATAAGACCAAGAACGAACCCAATAGGAGATGGGCAGACATCAAGGCAGGAGTACATACAACAAAATAAAGAGCAATACAGCATCACCAGAACCTAGCCCTTCTCCAACAGCTTGACCTGAATGAACATCACAGAATGGAAGAAGAAGAAAAAAACAACCTTATAAGTAACATCATGAAGAGGCTAGAGCCTTATATAGAAGAAATCAAAAATAAAGTAGAGGAACAAAAAAAAAAAAATGGGAAGAACGCTATAAAAAACTAGAGGAAAGGACAATTAAAGCAGAAGAAAACAATAAATCCTTGAATGAAAATCATGAAAAAGCAAGGGAGACAATCCAAGACCTGAAGAGGGAAATAGAAAAAATGAAGAAGACACTAGCAGAAGGAATGTTGGAAATAGAAAATCTGAGTAAACAAACAGGAACTTCAGAGGCAAGTATAACCAACAGAATGCAAGAGATGGAAGAGAGGATCTCTGGTGTTGAAGATACAGTAGAAGAAATAGATTCATCAGTCAAAGAAAACACTAAAACCAACAAAGTCATGACCCAAAATGTCCAAGAAATTTGGGACACCATGTAAAGACCAAACCTACGAATAATAGGGATAAGAGAAGAATGCCAACTCAAAGGCACAGAAAATATATTTAACAAGATCATAGAAGAAAACTTTCCCAACTTAAAGAAGGAAATGCCTATGAAGATACAAGAAGCCTATGAACACCAAACAGACTAGACCCCCCAAAAAAGTCCCCTTGCCACATAATAATTAAACAACTAAATGTACAGAATAAAGAAAGAATATTAAGGGCAGCAAAGGAAAAAGGCCAAGTGACTTATAATGGCAAACCCATCAGAATAACACCCGATTTCTCGATGGAGACTTTGAAAGCCAAAAGGACCTGGACAGATATAATGCAGACACTAAGAGACCATGGATGCCAGCCTAGACTAATATACCCAGCAAAACTTTCAATTATCATAGATGGAGTGAACAAGACCTTCCAAGACAAAACCAGATTTAAACAATACTTATCCACAAACCCAACCCTACAGAAAGCACTAAAAGGAAAATTCCAACCTAAGGAAGGCAGATATACCCATGAAAACACAGGCAATAGATAACACCACAGCAGTAAACCCCAAAGAAGAGAAGTACACACACACTACCACCAAAAAATAAAAATAACAGCAGGAACGAACAATCACTGGTCATTAATATCCCTTAATATCAATGGACTTCACCTATAAAAAGACACAGACTAACAGAATGGATACAAAAACAGGACCCATCTTTCTGCTGTATACAAGAAACACACCTCAAATTCAAAGACAGACACCTCCTAACAATAAAAGGCTGGGGAAAAACTTTCCAATCAAATGGTCTTATGGTGCATCCTTAGAAAATTGGGAATCCCTCTCCCCCAAGACCCAGCTATACAACTCTTGGGCATATACCCAAGTAATGCTCAATCATACCACAAGGGCATTTGCTCAGCTATGTTTGTATCAGCTTTGTTTGTAATAGCCAGAACCTGGAAACAACCTAGATGTCCTTTAACTGAAGAATGGATAAAGAAAATATGGTACATATACACAATGGAGTACTACTCAGCAGAGAAAAACAATGACATCATGGTTTGCAGGCAAATGGATTGATCTAGAAAAAAATCATCCTGAGTGAGGTAACCCAGACTCAGTAGGACAAATATGGTATGTACTCACTCATAGGAGGATACTAGATGTAAAACAAAGATGACTAGACAGCTACACAACTCCAGGGAGGCTACCTAGAAAACGGGACCCTAGGAAAGACCCAATGTAAGATCACCCAAGGACAGAGAAATGGATGAGATCTACATGAACAACCTGGACAACAGTGGGAGTAATGAAGGGCAAGATTTGAGGGAAAGAAAGCTTAGGGGAGCAGGAGATCCCAGCTGGATCAAGAACAGAAAGGGAGAATGAGGAATAATAGACCATGATAAATGAAGACCACATGAGAACAGGAATAGGCAGAGTGCTGGAGAGGTCCCCAGAAATCCACAATGATATATCCTCTGTAGTCTGCTGGCAATGGTCGAGAGAAAGCCTGATCTGACCTAGTCTGGTGATCAGATGAGTAAACACCCTAACAGTCGTCTTGGAACTCTCATCCAATAACTGATGGAAGTGGATGCAGAGATCCTCAGCCGGGCCCCAGATGGAGCTCCAGGTGTCCAACTGTTGAGAAAGAGGAGGGTCTGCAAGAGCATGAATTGTTGAATCCAAGATTACAAAAAGCACAGGGACAAATAGCCAAACGAATGGAAGCACATGAATTATGAACCAAAGGCTGTGGAGCCCCCAGCTGGATCAGGCCCTCTGGATAAGTGAGACAATTGGATAGCTTGATCAGTTTGGGAGGCACCCAGTCTGTGGGACCAGGACCTGTTCTTAGTGCATGAGCTGGCTGTTTGGAACCTTGGGCTTACACAGGGACACTTTGCTCAGTCTGGAAGGAAGTGACAGGACCTACCTGTACTGAATCCACCAGGTTTAAATGAATCCCCAGGGGTGCCTTGATCCTGGAGGACATGGGAATGGAGGGGAGGGTCTGGAGGGAAGGTGGGGGTGGGGGCAGGAGCGGGAAGGACAGGGGAACCCATGGCTGATGTAAAAAATTTAAAACACATAATAATAAAGAAAAAAAATTAAAAAATAAAAAAAAAATAAATAAAATTAAAAAAAAAGAAAAACCTATCAGATAAAACATAAATCATTTAAACTTCTGTACTCTCCTCAAATCTTACCTTTCAGTGGTAGCCAGAACTAGCAATTGGTCATTCCCTAGATATAAGTGAGAAGTTGATATTTCTTTGTCTTCTTAATCAACACATATTTATTATGTGAAACCAGGGACTTTATTACATTTTTGCACCTGATATCATAGTGTGGCCATACTCACTTGACCTTTTGTCTAAGTTCAAGCAAGCTTACTGGTGTCCTGGTTTCTTCACTGTCCTCCTCACTTTCTCCTCTTGGTTTCCTTCTTTGAAAACATCCTCCGTTTTCTTTCACGTCATGGGCATGATGTGGCCCCAATACTCATAAACTCCTAATCGCAGCAGTTGCCTGTGCAAGACATGCACATAAATCCAGTCACATAGGGGAGAGACTCAAGGACTCTTGTCTCACCAGGGCAAATGGAAGTCAAAGGCTGCAGGAGACAAAGTCATTGTCTTTAGCAATGAAGCAACTGTGGGCTTATTCACACTCCAGTGAGTAGCTTCGCACTCATGCACATAGGAGTGGCTCTGGTTTAATCCAGTGAGTCATGAAGCAGATACTAAAACAAACAAAATTGGCATAAAAGTGTAATGGAGACTTAGTGGGGGCTTGGTGTAGGGGTGTGAAGAGGACAAGAGAAAACAGAGGAATGAGTGTGACCAGATGTTCTATGTACATGTGTAAAACTGTCAACTGATGTTTAAGGCTCAATAATAAAATAAAAACACCCCATGCAAAAGAATCTATATTCTGCAGCTGAAAGGACAGATCTGACATTTGTGATTCTGTGTTCGGCTTGATAACTTAACATGATGATCTCCATCTTCATCCATTTTTGTAAATATGAGACGATTTTCTTTATGGCCAAATATAACTCCTTGTGCGTATGTATTGAATTTTATCTATCCATTCATCTGATGGGCAGCTAAACTCAATCTTTTGTGGTACTTCATTTCAAGATTGATACCTATTGATTTATCTTGGCTTCCCCCCCCCCCTGAAAATCTTGTTTTGGGTTAGAAAATGGGATAGTCGATATCAAAGTAAATAACTGTCTGAGTCTGTTTGAGTCAATTCCTAGGAGATATACTGGCTGGTTCACTTTAAGCCAAACATTGATCTCATTGAAACTAGAAATGAGGAGACCTTCTAGAATTTCCTGTCCTACCCACTAACAATGGCAGTTCCTTCTTTGGTGGTTCTAGGTCAGGTTTCTTAGAGCTTCTTTGTCCATTCAGATGTAAACATCCCTTGGCCTTTGTGTGCATAAAACTCACTGAGATCTAACTCATCTTGGAGATTTCATAATGAGAGAGGAAATAAAGGAACTCAGTTAGCCAGCATTTCCTCTTCTTTGTATCTACATAGGCAGCTGGTCTCCTAGAACATGTGCAGGGAGTGCTGGAGACAGGGTTAAGGCAGATGGCCTGTCAGAGGATATGGATACCACACTATAAAAACCACACAGCGTATTTTTTTTTTTCATGACAGGACTAATTTCTTGACTATATCTATAGTTTTAGCAGCTGTTTACATCACCCTGGGGGGCTCAGAAAATTGTGGCTACAACTGCAAAGGCTTGCCTGGCTGGCTTCCTCTCTCTTGATGAACACACACAGGTTCCTTTTAGCAACCTCAAGCCCAGACGGACCAGCATTCTTTTCAGCTTTGGAACTGAGCCCTCCCTCAAGACTTCTCAGTTATTAGACAAAACCTGGCTAGGTCTGACACAGGCTGTGTCTGCCCCAGAATTCATCCTTGGTCTGGAATGATTCTGAAGTGACTGAGACACTGACATGGTGCATGAATTTTGTAGTGCTCAGATATGAGCATGTAGTTACAGACAAGAAAAAACTCCAGGCAAACTTATAAGAACTAAGTAAATCACAAGAATTCTGTTCTGAGAGAGCTCACCATGCATAGCCTTTTTCTGAGAGATGCATGTGGATAACGTAGTCATATTTGTGGAAATATTGGTTTTTTTGGTGTACAGAATTTATGAAGGAAGATAGATGAAATAGCCCACTTATCTATAAAGGAGTTTTTAAAAAACAGATTTATTTTTTCATGTGTTCATGTGAAAGTTTGAGTTTTCATGTGGGTGTATGTGCACACATGTACATGCATGAGAGCCAGAAGAGGATGTTGGATCCCCCAGGACTGGATTTATAGGCATTTTCTGATGCCTGGCTTGTTAACTTAGTGCTGGGGTCTAAACTCTCATCCTCATGATTGCTCTTACCCACTGAGCTATCTCTCTAGTCCCCCAGAGGTTATTTACATTTTCATTATGTCCTTACTTTTTGTTTGCTTATACCTGAATTTCTAGGAAAGCATGCGAGAAAGTAATAGATGAGAATAATACTGACCAGAAATAGATAACTTAGAAGGACACCAATTAGAATCCTAATGTTTTCTTTGGTAGTTAAGATAATTTCAGATACAATTTCAAGTGTAAAAATTTGATGAAGACAGAGCTGATGGTTAAGAGCACTTACTACTTTTCCAGAGGACTTGAGTTTGGTTCCCAGCACATAAGTCAAGTGGCTCAAAACTATTTGTAACTCCAGCTCCAGAGGATCTAATGCACTTTTCTGGCCTTTGAGAATACCCATGTGTTCAGGCACTCATGTGCACATACCTACACCCACACCCACACATACACATATATAATTAAAAAATAGTTACAATAGATCTTTAAAAATGTTTGCGGGGGTAAATTTTCTTACTTTAAGTATTTCCAGATACTTTATGTTGGTGTATTTGTGAGAGGAATTGAAAATGCTGTTAGCAAGGAGATAGGCTAAACTTAAATCACATGTAGTAGGAGGTCTGAATACCTCCAGAATATTATGTTACCCTTTTTTGCTTCTATTTCTCCATTTTTGCTTAATTCTTGATCATAAAAATCCAATTCTTATGGATGGTAGGGGATGTGGCCACAATCTGATCTGTAAATTTCTTAGTTCCCACTGCAACAGGAGATGACCCGTGTTTTATAGTACTGAGGAAGGGATTATAATGATTCTCTTAGACAAGTAGTCCAATATTAGCTCAGTCAACAATGCTGACAAAATTGAGGTACGTAAGGGGCTCTGTATGGGTTATATCTCTACCCTGGAAACAACAGCTGTGGGCAGGGAATCAGCCTTGGAACCTCTGATGGACATACTGAGGGGAGTTCTCACATGAAGAAACAGATTTAGATTGAGATGACATCAGAATGCCTCCTAAGGACACTAGATCTTGTGAATCACTGAGAGGTAGGTGTCAACACTTGACAGGAACAGCACACTTTCCCTAAGCCCACTCCTTAAACTTCAGGAAACAAATTTACTTTGATGAGATAAGACTGTTGTTCTAGAATTCTCTTTCAGTGTTTGAGCCACTTTTTCCAGTTCTTCTTGTTGAGGAGCAGTCTAGGAACACAGAGATGTAAGAAATAATCAGTTTCTGCCAAAGCTCCAGCCCCTTTTCTTTGTCTACCCAAATCTGCCTGGGGAGCAAATTCACATAAAAAACTCACAGAAGACAAATAACAGGTAATATATTAAAACTTCTTCTTAGGGTTTCTATTGCTGTGAAGAGACACCATGACCATGGCAACTCTTATAAAGGAAAATATTTAATGGGGAGGGGTGTTACAATTTCAGAAGTATAGTCCATTATCTTCATGATGGGCCATGGCAGTGTGCAGGCAGACATGGTGCTGGAGAAGGAGCTAAGAGTCCTACATCTTGATCTGCAGGCAATGAACTGGGACACTGGATGTTACTTAAGCATATGAGATCTCAAAGCCCACGCCCACAGTGACACACTTCCTCCAACAAGGCCATAACTATTGCAATAAAACCACACCTCCAAATAGTGCCATTCCCCATGAACTAACGGGAGCCCATTACATTCAAACTACCACAACATCTAATTAACCAGATTGGAGACAAGACAAGAAGAGGTGGCTAGGAAAAGAAATTCAGGTATAACTGAGTTTACCTGCATACCTACAGCAAGGTTAAGTGCTAAGCATGATTTCTTAGTTAACTTTGTATTTATTTCATGTGTTACCAGGATGAGTATCTGTGTTCTTCCTTTACAAGGGTAAATAACATCTCTACAGTGGAGAATTATGATAAATGGTACCTTAATTGAGCCATCAAAGTTCCATCACCAGTAATGGCCAACTCTATAAGTGTGTACCTCCCAATGTTACACACAGACACAGTATTGCCTGTGCAATGTCCTTGCCAAAATGTTCACTCTGGCTCTATTCATGAGGATAAAATCATACAGACCTCCATTGTGGGATGTTTTCATTACTAAAATGTCAACTCCTGGAAAAAGACTAAGAAGGCAAGAGTACTGCCTTGAGATGGAGTGACAAATTACAGTATGGGTTGTGTTGGTTACTTTTCTCTTGCTGTGATAAAAGACCATGACCTAAGGAACTTGTAGAAAAAAAGTTTATTTGGGCTTACAATTCCAGAGTGTTAGAGTCCATCACCATTTTGATGGGAAGCATAGTAGCTGGCAGGCATTATGGCTTTAACACCAATCTGAGCTCACATCTTTAAACCCAAAGCAGGAAACAGAGAACAAATTGAGAATAGTATGAGGCTTTTAAAGTTCAGAGCACATCCTCAGTAATTCACCTCCTTCAGCAATGTCACACATTTTAAGCCTTCCCAAATAGCACCACCAACTAGGGGACCAAATAGTCAAATGCTGGAGATTATTTGGGACATTTATCTTACATGCAACCACTGCAGCCATCCATCATTTGTTCTAGTGTTAAAAAGTCTCCCAGCTGTAAGACTATTTGAGGGCTAATTAGGGACTTATTAAAAAGATAGTGTACTTGATATTATTGTTTAATAAATTTTGAATTTCTGGAGAATAATATTGATATTTTCAAATACAAAATTTTCAGGTATTTAGATAAATTTTCATATATGTAGTGGATTTGTACTAATTCAACAGAGATTAATGTGTGATATCTTAAACAGAGAGAAGAAACATGAAAAAGAAAAAGAGAAATCATATATTAGTCAGCTTTCCATTACTGTAAAAAGCAACACAGACAATTTGTTGTAGAATATTATTTTAAGGTGTGTTGCTTTTATTTATGTTGCATTTGTTTAACTCTGTGAAGCTGTGTTACTATGCCTGCTTAAAACATCTGATGGTCTAATAAAGAAGTGAATAGTAAGGCAGGAGAAGGGTTAGGTGGGGCTGGTAGGCACAGAGGATAAACAGAAGGAGAAAGGTAGGAGCCAGAGTAGGAGGAGGACATCAGGGGCCAGCCACCCAGTTACACAGCAAGCCATGGAGTGTAGTAAGATTTACAGAAGTAAGAGAATGGGAAAAGCCCAGAGACATAAGGGTGACGGGATAATTTAAGGTAAGTAAAGCTCACAAGAAACAAGTCAAACTAAGGCAGCACATATATAACTAAGAATAAGCCTCTGTGTGTGATTTATTTGGGAGCTGGGTGGTGGGTCCCCCCGCAAAAAAAGAGCAAAAACAACAATTAAATTATAAAGGGAAATGGTTTACTTTGGATCACAGTTTTAGCCATTTGTCAGTTTTAACCATAGATTGAACCAACTGCTTTCATACTTGTAGTGAATTAGCATGTCACAGAAGGAGTGCTTCCCACAGGGAAACTGCTCACCTCATGATGAGAAGTGATTAGAAGCCAACAAAGTCTCAATGTCCCCCAGAGGACCAGTTTCAGTGACCTGGAGCCTCCCCTAGGTTTCATTTCTTACGATCTCAGCACATTCCAATTGCAACATCTAGTAAAACAAGCCTTATGAGTGTGTGTGTGTGTGTGTGTGTGTGTGTGTGTGTGTGTGTGTGTGTGTGTGTGTGTGTTTTCATTTAGGTGCATGTGCAAATGTCTGCAACTGTACTTGTGTGTGCAGGTGCATATGTGTGCTTATGCAAGTGGACTCAAAGGACAAAGTGTGGTATTATTCCCAGGCACCATTCTCTCTCTCTCTCTCTCTCTCTCTCTCTCTTAGGCAGGATTTCTCACTGGCCTGGAATTCATGGGTTCTGGGGATTGAACTCTGGTCCTCATGCTTCCCAGTAAAGCAGTTTACATGCTGAGCTATCTCTTCAGCTCTACAAAGCTACAAAGGCCTTTGAGGGTCAGTAAAAGCCATATTATAGCAGCCCATGTAGTAAGTGATGGCCAGTCATGAATCTAGATGAAAGTAGTAGAGTGGGTAGTCATTATGCAGGTCTTCAGCCCTTCTTGTGGTCTTGACAGCTTTAAGAATAAAAGATTGGGTTACCTCACTCAAGATGATATTTTCCAGATCCATCCATTTGCCTGCAAATATCAGGATGTCATTATTTTTTACAGTTGAGTAATACTCCATTGTGTATATGTACCACAGTTTCTTTTTTCATTCTTTGGATGAGGGGCATCTAGGTTGCTTCCAGGTTCTGGCTATTACGAATAATGCTGCTATGAACATTGTGGTGTGATTGGGCATCCCTTGGGTATATGCCCAAGAGTAGTACCATTGGATCTTGAGGTAGATTGATTCCCAGTTTTCTGAGAAGTCACCATACCAATTTCCAAAATGGCTGTACAAGTTTGTACTCACATCAACAGTGGAGGAGTGTTCATTCTCCTTGTTCCATATCCTCTCCAACATAAGCTGCCATCAGTATTTTTGATCCTAGCCATTCTGATAGGTGTAAGATGGTATTTCAGAGTCATCTTGATTTGCATTACCCTGATGACTAAGGATGTTGAGTAATTCCTTAAATGTCTTTTGGCCATTTGGGATTCTTCTGTTGACAAACATGGTATGTGCTCTCTCATAAGTGGATACTGGATGTAAAGCAAAGGACAATCGGACTCCAACCCACAGCTCCAGAGAAGCTAGAAAACAAGGAGGACCCTAAAAGGAATGTATGGATCACCTTAGGAAGGAGAAATAGAAGAGATCCTGATGAGTAAACTGGGGTTGGGGGTGCAATAGAGGGTAGGGGATGGGGGATGAGAACATGAGGGAATGGGATGGTTGAACTGGGGGAGGGATGTAGTGGGAGAGCAATGAAAGAGATATCTTGATAGAGGGAGACATTATGGGGTAAGAAAGAAATCTGGGGCTAGAGAAATTCCCAGGAATCCACAAGGATGATCCCCAGATTAGACTACTAGCAACAGTGGTGAGAGGACATGAACTGACCTACCCTGGTAATCAGATTGGTGAATACCCTGTCATCATAGAACCTTCATCTAGTAACTGATGGGAGCAGATGCACAGATCCACAATCATGCACCAGGCCAATCTCCAGAAGTCCAGTCAAAGAGAGGAAAGAGGGATTATATGAGTAAGGGATTCAAGATCAGGATGAGGAAATCTACAGAAACAACTGAACCAAGCTCAAAGGAACTCACAAATTTTAGATTGGCAGCTGTGAAACCTGCATGAGATTGAACTAGACCCTCTGCATATGGGAGACAGTTTGTATAGCTGAGTCTGTTTGAGGGGCCCCTGGCAATGTGATCAGGATCTGCCACTGGTGCATGAGCTGGCTTTCTGGATCTCATTACCTATGGTCGGACACCTTGCTCACCCCTGATCAACAGAGTGTACCAGGCTTAGCGTTCCCCTCATGAGAGGAGTTACCCTGTTAAAGGATGGGGTTGGGGAGGGGAATGGGAGGGGAGATGAGAGGGGGATCTGTAGTTGGTATGTAAAATGGATAAAAACATAAAGTTTGGGATAAAAAGGAGCGCTGTAAGAGTAATCTTAGTTTACAATCTATTAATTGGAAGCAAGAAAGGAGCCTGGAAAGGTGCAAACACCTGAATGTTATTTCTTCTATGGTTAGAAATAAAAAGCACTGAGGGAACACAATTTGAAATCTTATTTTATTAGGTGTGAATGAAGGTGAGACATAACACAGCTTCTTGGGAAAACAGCATTTCTCAATGGAAAAAGTTCACTTTCAGATATAGGAGGTTAGTGTGTCTGATATTAACTTCTTATAAAGCTAAACAATGATAAGACAAAAATAAGATAAAAATTCTAACTTTGCTGTGAGTTACTGTCTCTGAAATGTCAAATAACTTCCTAGAAAATATGTTAAATAGCATATTGACAAATAATATCAGATAAAAATATAAAATTCAGCTAGCAAGTTGGCTCAGTGAAGGCAGTTGTGCATAAGCCTAATGGCCTGAATTCAATACAGAAGAGAGCCAAACCAGGGGTATGTTCTGTGATCTCTCCATGTTGACTGTGGGGTGTGCCCACTTGCACTCACACACATATATACATACACATACAAAGTAAATGAGTTAAAAATGTAAAACAGTCTGGAAATTATGAAGTCCTATAAATTAGCCTAAACTGAAAGGAGAATTGGCTCAATGGTTAAAATGAGCCTGATAAAACCAAACTTACTTGATAGAGAGCCTGCACAGCATGCCCAAAGCTGTGGGTTCAAATCCCTAGTACCCCATAAACTGCTCATGTACATGTCTGCAATCCCAGCATTAGGGAGTTGGAGGCAGGCAGGTCACAGATCAAGGTCGTTCTTGGAGACATACATAGTGATTTTGAGACATGCCTAGGTGAAAAAAAGAAATAAAGAAAGGAAGGAAGGTTAGAAAGAGGGAGAGGGAGGGGAAGGATGAAAGGAAGGAAAGAAAAAAATTAAAGAAAAAACCCACAGCCACGAGGGACCCAATACTGGGGTCAACAAGTATGTGGGTACAACCTTTCACCAACAAAGGCCCAACTCAACAAACTTTACAAACAGGCATAGCCTCCAGAAGGCAGTGTGAAATGTTCATGTTTTCTTTAGTCCAGAAGAGTTTGCCTGGACTTGGCTGTCCCGGAGTCCTGTCTTTTTCTCATTTTCTTCATTTCTTTCATCCCTACTGGTGACCATTTCTACCCTATCCTAGAGCAGTGCTTCTCAAACTTCCTAATGTTATGAATACAGTTCCTTGCTGTAGTGACACCCCCAACCTTAAAATTATTTCATTGGTACTTCATAACTGTAATTATGGTACTCTTATGAATCATAATGTAAATGCTGATATGCAGGATATCTGATATATGGCCCCAAATAGGACCCACAGACTGAGAACTGATGCCCTGGAGCATTGACTCCATTCATGAACATCATCCATAGCTTAGAACCAACAATGTAACTTGTTGGACTCTGTTAGAATCATGAACTTTACTCTAGAGAGAATGGCTGCCATGAAAAGAACAAATAACAAATGCTTGGAGAGAATACAGAAAAAGAGATTCACTGATGGTTGGAATGCAAATTAGTCTAGCGACTGTGGAAATCAGTGAAGAGGGTAAAGACATTTGCCCAAAAGAAGGAAGGAAGCTGCAGAAAAAATGCCAGGAACTGATTATGAGAGGCATAGGCTGTCTGCAGAGAACTTCTACTTCTAAGGGATTCCAGCCCCAATTAAGAGTCTTTAAGAGCAAAAAGCAGATGATCATCACTTGAAGTGAGAAGGGGGAGGGAACAGAGACTAAATCACATGGGATTGAAAGTCTCCCATTTCCCATCTCCTTCCTTTGTAGTACAGAAATCTACTGCATGGTGATGGTGGTGTGCTTAGCTGTGGCAGTGAGATTTTATTTAGATTCCAGCAGGTGCCCACTGATGGAAAGAAAGACTTATTTCAGGTTTACCAAATCATTTCTATGTCAGTTGCCTCATAGCCAATTTAAGATGCTCACGAAAACCAAGCACATTGCCTGATTACATAATTTATCCCGAATGTACATCATGCATGAAGAGTTTAAATAAATTGCTGGCAAGGTCTCGGCACTCAGAATCTAGGCTGGTGATACCTGCTCAGTTATGCGTCAGTCAGTATTTTTCAGATTAGGCTAGATGAAAGTGTTCAGAGGCATGACCACTGCTCATAGGTTAAATCCCCAAAAGCAGACAATTTTACCTTTGTGGGCCTAGGCAATTATCCTTTCCCAGGGCTTCCTACTGTTGGTTTGACTGTCTGGTGAGTGAGGAGGGCCAAGGTCACAGTGAGGTCTGACATGTATAGTTGAGAAATTGTTCCCAGATCAGTCCTGGAGAGGGAACAGTGCAGTGTAATCTAAAAGCAAGAATTTGTGGCCATTGAGATGGCTCAGTGGGTAAAGGTCCTTCCTATCAAGTTTGCTCCCTGAGTTCAATTCCCAGGACCTACTTAGTGAAAGGAGAGAAATGATTGCTGCAAGCTATCTTCTGACCTCCAAACCTGGGCCTTGGTACATGACT